>NC_047508.1:19913192-19933510 GCF_902827115.2 Pseudochaenichthys georgianus | reverse complement strand
TCTGCCAGTACAGCAGCTGCGGAGAGAGATTGCACTTTCTGGTCATTTATATGCCCCACAATACGGTCAGGCAATCCCCTCTTAAATTCCTCCATCAGGATTAATTATTTCAAGGCAGAATACTCTGCAGCGTCACATGAGTCAATCCACTTAGTGAGCAACATCCCCTTCTCCCTGGCATACTCGACATGTGTTTGATTAGCCCCCTTTCTGTGATTCCTAAACTTCTGCCGATAAGCTTCGGGAACTAGCTCGTACATCCTAAGTATGGCACGCTTTACCAGGTCGTAACTTAGGCTGTCCTCTATCGAAAGAGCAGCAACCGCCTCCTGAGCTCTCCCGTGAAGTTTTCACTGCACTAACAGAGCCCAGGCCTCAGCCGGCCACTGCAATGCCGCTGCAATGCGCTCAAACGCACCGAAATATGCGTCCACTTAATTCTCCCGGAAAATCGGCACTAACGAGACATTTTTACCAACATTGAAGGCAGGTGGGTGAGAATTACCTGGAGAGCTTTCTCCGGCACGGCCAAAAGCACCGGATGCGCGCAGCTCGGAGTCTAGCTCCAGCTGACGCACCCGGACTTCCTTCTCGATTTCCAGCACTCTCAGTTCTTTGTCTATTTCTAATTTCCTTAATTCTAATTGAAACCGGTGCTGCTTGTCCTGCTCCCTGTCTTTTGCCTCTAACTGAAGCCGGGCGAGGCGGACTTGGAGTTTACTCCCTCTCTGGGAATCCGTACTGCCAGCAGGGGAGGTTGGACATTTGCGAGGTGGCGTGAGCGGTGCTTTACACGACTCGCCCCCCTCGCTGTCACCACTCTTTTCCTGCGTAAACGTAAACTCTGCCTCCTGCCTCTGACCTAATGGGTCTTCAGCCAACACATCAGACACGGGGAGCTCCGCAATTTACCACAAGACTGAAGTGCCGCGCTATCTCCATTAAATCGTCCTTTTTAAACGGGTCCAGCTGCTCATAGCACGGCCAGACCAAGAACGCCTCTATGTCGAACGATGCCATACCTGAGTGTACCGCCCACACGTTTTACAAGTTTACAGCTACAAAAAAAAATACCTATAACCCCCAGGAATTTATTTAAATATCCCGGACGAGAGCCCCCACGTGTTACGTTCCCTATTGGGCTAGGGGGACCAAAGGGACACGACACGACCAGATTGGAATTGGTATATGTTACCGGTGGTTTATTTGTAACCAAAACAATGAACACAATAATATCCACGAACAGCCTGGACCAACAACGGACCAAACTGTTACGGTTTAACAAAAGGAGAACTCCAAAAGAGAGTTGCACAATATGATACAAAAGAAAGAAAGTACCTCACTTCTAAAGTGGAACAAAACACTAAACAAAATGAGGTGTGGGAACACAGCTGTTGCTGATCAACAGATGCTAATCACCTGGGTCTAAGCAATACTTCCACAAATGCTGATCTACAGGCGCTAAGCTAACCTGGGTCTAAGCTGTGTCACAATGTCAATAATCCTAAATGATGTTCTACAGGAGCTAAGCAACCTGGATCTATGCAATACACACACAAACCCTATACTAAACACAGAACACTATGACACACTGCTAATCAGTGTGCTCGCACAGAAACCCTACTGAACACACTGCTAAGCAGTCTAACGAAGCACAGAATACACACTACTAGGCAGTCTAAGGAATCACAGAAGATGGCAGTATCACAATGAGAGGCTTGAGGCGTCTGTCCCACAATACAGAGCCTCCAGAATGATGTCCATGCCCGGCCTTTGTACTCCTCCCCCGGATGACGTGGCAGAAGCGGGCGGGATTGGATGACGTCCGTCCAATCACCGCGGATGTTGCGAGGACGGGACGGCCAATGACAGCAGAGGAACTGCACAGCTCATTTACATATGCACACACAAACAGAATTAATAGCACAAGGAAAACAGCGGCTGTAACAGATTCGTATTCACAAACACGATTTTCCCCTTTTTTTCGTGTTGCACAGCACGATTTTAAAAGAAATGTATTTCTACTGGTAATGTGTTTCGTGCCTGCAGCACGTCTTTTTCTCCGGTCGGGTCGTGGAAGACCGGAAGCTGTGTGGTTCATAAAAACATGTTCTTACTCAATATCAAGCCACAATTATTGCTTTTATTTTAAATCGTATAATTTCGGACTTTTGTTGCCGTCTGTGAGGACAATAAATGGGGCTCAAAGGCTCAGAATACTGAAATCTGTATTTTTTAAATATTTGTTTCCTTCTAATTTCTTATACTTTTCAAAAATAACACACTGTTATTTACTCACCAATAACACACAATTATCCTTGCTTTTATTTATTGGTTTAATTCCATAATCTCGGGCTTTTTTGGCGTCCGTCAGGAACTAAATTTCAAAATAAAAATAACCGGAAACAGACGTAGGCCTACAAGGGACATTTCGAGCATCATTGCGATTGTCAACATTTCTGAGTTTAGGATGGCCGAAGACACTACAATACCCATAATCCCCAGCTATCGTTTAGGACTACAGTCCCCGTGATTAATCTACAAACTCTGAGATTGGATGTTGGAGTGGCAGTGCGCCAAGGTTACGCCGAGTGTCAAACAGCTGTTTGAAATGGAACGAAACCACGCCAGACTATCCAAAACTGGAATCGAACGCCCCCCCAGAACTACACATGCTGGCTATTGTGTTTCGCAAAATGTTCTATGGGACGTCTCTACTGAACGTTTTCCCCACAATTAGAAGTTGCCAGTATTAAACACATTGGTGTTATGAAATGGGTAAAAATCGCTTGTGTCCATAATGCGCAGCATTCATATATACCCACATGACAGCTCATTGTTACCTTGTAATTCTACTCCACTACAGTTCAGAGGTTAACCTGGTATTTTTACTCCACTACATTTATTTGAGTTACTTTGCAGATTCTGATTAATTATGTGAAATATAAACAACCCTTAAATCAGACTTTAGTTACACCTGAGTAAAATTCAGGTAAGGTGATTGTCAAGTGCCAACAATCAGGAGAGATATTTGATAGTTGGTGCTTGAGAAGACTAAACATGTATCTGCAATTGACATGAATGGAAACGAGTAATAAAGTATATTCATTACTCGTTATTCTCTACTAATAGTTCATTAAAGACTGTATATTATGGCTATTTTGCACATCCCTTTCAAGATTTTAAAGGTTTATTGACATATCATATACACAACTACGGTGTAGTTATGCAATGAATGAAAAACTTGGGTCACAGGTTCCTCAACAGTGCATTACAAGACATCTATCAATATGTGTGTACCTCCACCATTAAACTGTCATATTCTGCACATTTCTTATTCTATCAACATACATAAGAGTATAATTAATGTGTATAATATCAGTTAAAATAAGTGCTTCAACATAGTTAACATTGCAGGAAAGCAATATATTAGACGTTAAGTACTTTGTCAGGCTTAATATTTATCTGTAGATAGATACCCCCAAAGTTGTTTTCTTATTTGAAAGAAGACCTTAATCTGTTATTTAATGTTTAAATACAGGTTAATTCGTTTTTCTGTTTTGCACCTCCTCCTATTAATATATTTGTACATCCTGCACTAAACTGTTTTATTGTAGAGATCACTTATAGTATCTTCTTGATTTGTTATATTCTATATTTCTATCACAGACCTTCTACTTTCCCCTTATGAAAGTATGTACTCTTAATATTTTTTTAATCAAATATAACCCATAAAAACAATAATTCAATACATTACATTGCATTTAGCTGACGCTTTTATCCAAAGCGACTTACAATAAGTACATTCGACCAGGAAGACACAACCTTGAAGAAAACAGAATCATATAAGTACATCAGGTTTCATAGGTTTCAAGTGCTACTCAACTGGCTATAGATAAGCCAGTCCTTTCTTAGTATATAAGTGCTCTGTTAGCAGTTCTTTGTTAGTAATTATATCGCTCGAGGTGGAGTCGAAAGAGATGATTTTTCAGTCTGCGCCGGAAGATGTGCAGGCTTTCTGCTGTCCTGATGTCAATGGGGAGCTGATTCCACCCTTTTGGAGCCAGGATAGCAAACCCACGTGTTTTTGCTGATGGGAACTTGGGTCCCCCTCGCAGCGAGGGTGCAGCGAGTTGTTTGGCTGACGCAGAGCGTAGTGCACGCGCTGGGGTGTACAGTTTAACCATGTCCTGGATGTAGGAAGGGCCAGATCCATTCGCAGCATGGTATGCAAGTACCAGTGTCTTGAAGTGAATTCTAGCAGTTACCGGAAGCCAGTGAAGGGAGCGGAGGAGCGGAGTGGTGTGGGAAAATTTAGGAAGGTTGAAGACCAGACGAGCCGCTGCATTCTGGATGAGCTGCAGAGGTCGGATGGCACATGCAGGTAGACCAGCCAGGAGGGAGTTGCAGTAGTCTAGGCGTGAGATGACGAGAGCCTGGACCAGAAGCTGCGTCGCTTTCTGGGTCAGCTGGGGACGTATCTTCATAATGTTGTAAAGCGTGTATCTGCAGCAACGGGTTGTAGCAGCGATGTTTGCAGTGAAGGACAGGTTGTTATCTAGGATCACACCCAGATTCCTTGCAGTCTGAGTCGGGGAAACAACAGAGGTGCCGATGTTGATAGTCAGGTCAAGAGTGGGACAATCTTTTCCCAGAAGGAAAAGCAGTTCAGTATTGTCAAGGTTGAGCTAGAGGTGATGAGCGGACATCCACTGAGAGATGTCAGCTAGACAAGCAGAGATGTGTGCGACGACCTGGGTCTCTGAGCGGGGAAAGGACAGAATTAATTGGGTGTCGTCAGCGTAGCAGTGGTATGAAAAACCATGCGGGCTAATGACAGATCCGAGCGAGTTTGTGTACAGGGAGAAGAGGAGGGGACCAAGAACAGAGCCCTGAGGGACCCCTGTAGTTAATTGACAAGGGTCGGACTCGGACCCTCTCCAAGTTACCCTGTAGGTACGGTCTTTGAGGTATGAGGTGAGGAGGGAAAGTGCAGAGCCTGAAACTCCAAGTTCTTGGAGAGTGCGAAGGAGGATCTGATGGTTCACCGTGTCGAATGCAGCAGACAGGTCCAAAAGGATGATGACAGAGGAGAGGGATGCTGCTTTGGCAGTGTGCAGTTCCTCAGTGACAGCAATGAGAGCAGTTTCTGTCGAGTGACCTGCCTTGAAACCAGACTGGTGCAGATCCAGAAGGTTGTACTGATGGAGATAACAGGAGAGTTGTTTAAGTGTTTTAGACAGGAACGGGAGTAGAGAGACAGGCCTGTAGTTTATAACATCAGACGGGTTGAGAGTGGGTTTCTTTAGGAGAGGGTTTACTCTTGCCTCCTTGAGACTGTTTGGAAAGTGACCAGAAGTTAGAGAAGTGTTGATGAAATGGGTGAGAAACGGTAGAATATCAGGAGCGATAGTCTGAAGGAGGTTTAAAGGGATAGGGTCCAGAGGACAGGTGGTAGGGCGGGCAGAGGTAATGAGGGTAAGAACCTCACTTGGCGAATAACGTGCTTTAACCACTAGGCGGTGCACACAAGGTACACACAGCCATAATAACTTTGTATTATTAGTGTAGGACACTTATGTCTGTACAACATCTGAAGTTGTGTAGTTGTATTCATGCTTTCACATAATTTTAAGCATATTGCTTAGGGCTGTAGCGATACACTAATCTCACGATACACGATATTCAGCCAACGATACGATATATATCACGATATTCAGCCAACGATACGATTCGATACGATTCGATATAATCCGATACACTTATATCATTTTCTGAAAGATTTTAAAAGGGACAGTGTGATTTTGGTGACATCTTGTGAGTGTTCCATTGACTTGGATTGAATTAATTCAACTGAAAACTGAAAGCATCAATTATACAATATATGGCTCGAACAGAGAGTCTACAGCTTGCAAATGCTGGACAAAATGAATCAAAAGATGTGGTGAGAAAATTAGTTTCATTTTTATTTAAACAGTGCAAACTTTAGCTTACAAGCCTTTGAAACGTAAGTACATAAAGTGCAGTGTCCCAATGGACAATGGAGAATTAAAAGGTGCAGCAGGTGGCGGAACACGGGGGATTTGAATGGGACTTGTTAGAAATTAAAATAAATGTTTTGATGGCATAAAGTACCATAAACATACCGTCAGTTTAAATGCTGTTTTATACTGAAAAATCAGAAGTTCTTGTGCACAACCAGTTGTTAAGCTTTTATTCTGAAAATCCTTCATCTCCGGTTAGCATTTAGCATGTGGCTAATATACCATTTACTATAGAGGTGAATTTAGTAGCGATATGACACGGAGTGTTGCACACCGAAACCGACTGATTTCAACACTACAACTATAGACGTCGAGATATTATTATTGCTGAATATTAAATGAAGGTACAGTGTATTTTAATACGTTTGTTTACAGACGTGGGTAGCATGAGACAACATTCGGAACTTCCGGAAATGATACCAGCCGTGAGGTATTTTTGGAGTATTGATTACAGCGTTTAAAATGTATTAAATTAAAAGTCATGAAAGAGATAAGGAGGAGAAAAGGCGTGTTTAGTTATATATTTAATGTACAATGTCTGAATCCTCTGTAATGCGCAACAACGAACATTGGAGATGTGGAGGGCCGGCCCCCAGCAGCGCCAACCGGCCCACAGAGGATATTTAACAGCTGGAAAGGTGGAGCTCGCTCGCTTCCCTTCGCTCACCGGAGCCAGAACACAGCTTTCTGACTGAACCATCTTCTGCTTGTAACATTACCACGCTTTTTATTAATTAAAGTATACATTTGAACCTTCTCAGAGACTCAATTAGTCTCCTTTTTAAAGCTTCTCTCCTGGACGCGAGGATAACAAACACAGTTATCAGACTTAATGTATCGATACCCGCGGCTGAAATATCGATACTTTCTCGGAAAACTAAATATCGATATATATCGCAGGATCGATTAAATTGCACAGCCCTAATATTGCTATACTATTTCAGACTCAGTATTTACATTCAAAGAAAATCAGTAATATCTTTAAAAAGTACAGGTCCTTTTATACCAGCTGTGCACCGTTATGGTGTAAATATAACCTATCTATGAATTAGATCAAATGTAAAAGTCAGCCGAATTAGTGTTGATACTGCAAGGAGACGTATTGTGTGAAGAGAAATTGAAGATGTTGTTTAATTGTTGATATATTTATGATCCACGTCAAGTATTCAGTTTCGGCGGCATTTCTTCAGTTTTTACAAAGGTCTTCTCATCAGGGCTCTATAAATAAAGAACTACGGCAGATCTGTAATATGTAATGCATCGGAACGGCCGTTATGTGTTGACTTTCAAAGAGAAAACCTTTTTATATCTGCTCTCTACGGTGGCCCTGAGAGGCCAGGGTGCTGCAAATAAAAGAACGCTGCAAATAAAAAGAAACAGAAACGCCGCGCAAACAAAAACGCCGCGATGCAAGCTTGAACCGTTTTAAATCTAGACTACACACACACACACACACACACACACACACCACACACACACACACACACACACACACACACACACAGTATTCTTGCGTGTTTAACTGCCTGAGGCTTGTCTTGCCCTTGTCAGTGGGAATGTCGTGATTATAAGACACACTTGCAATCCATGTTGGGATATTCCTTGTATTAAGCCAGTGTTGAAAGTAGTACTGATTAGTCTTTCCAAATGTGTTAGTGTTATTTAAAAACTAGTGCAGTGCCCGTTCGGGGCATGGCCGTTCAGAGCTTGTGCCCGTACTAAGCGGACCGATTGTTTGGCTCCCATAATTGCTGCTCGCGTACCCGATCGGAGCGCGTAGATTCGTCAAAAAATAAGGTTTAGGGAAAATTAATCCCAAAAATTCTAAATGAAGGATGCACATCATCGTGCAATCCGCAAGCCATATCCGAAAGCTTAGGTCGATCTGACAAACATGTCAGAGAGATATGCGAGCCACACACACACACACACACACCACACACACACACACACACACACACACACACCACACACACACACACACACACACACACACACACACACACACACACACACACACACACACACACACACACACACACACACACACACACACACACACACACACACACACACACACACACACACACACACACACACACACACACACCTTGATTTATAGATATATAGATAGATAGATGTTCATGCAATTGAAGCGCAAAGCAACCTAATGATACTTTATTTGTTTTGTTGCAGGTCATATGTATTGTCCTTTTTGTGGACAGCAGCAGCAGGCTTCTAAATCAGCCTTTTGCTGTTCATGTGGCAAGGACATCAAATTCCTGTGTGATGTTGATAAAACAGGCACAAGTGGAGGTAATTTTAATTTTTTTATTTTTTGAATTAGGCTTAGGCAATGTACACTATATTATGAGTATGGGTGAGAACACTGTATGTCTCTCTGTTCTTTGTCATTGACGATTGATTGGACTCTTATTTCAAGCAGAGGCTACAGGAAAAAACACACTGGAGTTATTTCGGACATTCCGGAGTGTAAAAGAGGAGGAGAGACGAGCAGGTTTTAAGAAAAAAAAAACACCATCAAAAGACAACCTGAAGGTTGTGAAGGTACATTTTTTTTGCTGAGATATACTAATAATTTGCCGACAGTCCATTCTGTCATGTATTTATAGTGTCACTGAACTAGTTGAACATTCGCCTATTTCATTGTTTCTCTGTAGATTTCAGTAGGCCTTATGAGGCTGAAAGTTGTGTACTGAAGACTGTAAGAGGAACAGTACTTCCCCTTTTGATACGCCCAGAGTCAGATGCGGACGAATTGCAGAGAGCTGCTGAGCAAAAAATGAAGACCTTCGACCAGAAATTTACATGGCGGTCCCTACGTACTGCTCTACCCTGACGGTACAAAGATAACCAATATACCAGGAACAGAAGTACCCTTCACTCTAAACAAGTACAAAGAGGTAGTGGGGAAGGCCTACCAACGTATCACACTGTACATTTGTACAGCTGAAGATTTCTTTACATCTTGTACGTAATTGTGAAATGAATTGCCAACCAAGAAGAGCTTTTTTAATGTATTTGTTTGTCAAGGAAGCACTCTGTTGTTCTGAGTAGTCTAAAATCCTCTTATACCTGTTCTTGTATTTCACAGCTCAGGAAACCAGCTCTGAATCCAACTCATCGGATTCAGAGGTGATCATCATGAGTCCAACTTCTGCAGAATTCAATGCAGCTGATACATTAGTGAGTACTACATTTGTTGTATCTTAGATCGCTTATATTGTAAATTCTATCTGGAAGTGAAAATGTTTCTAGATTTCACATAGACGGCATATTTTTACGATGAAACATGTCCCAAAATAGCATTTTTAAATTGCGGTAATTGTTGCAGCGTCCTGGCCTACACATATTTTACAAACTTAAGAAAACAACTTTATTTAGTGCAGATCGCTGCAAAATCATACCATAATAATTTGTATGTTTTTCACTGAAAGTGATAATGTAAGAAGGATCATTGCCCCTCTCGCAAATCACATACACTATCAGTCAGAATAATATAATTCAATATTTATGTTCAAATGTGTTAAGCTCTAGTTCTGTCAATTTGAAGTGTCACACTGATATATTGTTTTTTACTTCCAGATATGGGAACCTGCAGATGGAGAGTCAGGCACTGATTCAGCAGCTCCGGTAATTGTGGCTCTTAACATTGTCTATTGTTCACATTTAGCCTTGTCTGAAAATATTGTCACTCAATTAATGTCTTAAACTACATGAAATAATGTGTCACACTGACCCAGGATCCACGTTTGTGTACATTAGAATAGTCTTTTTCTTTCTAAATCAGCCCTCTGACAGCCATGATTTAAAATACTTCAACTTACCTGTCCTATCCCTGTTATGGTTTGTGATTCAGGTCTTACTTTCTGACTCACAAGAGGGCCCAGGAACATCAGGAGGTGTGCTGGAAACTGCGTGCTATAGGTATTATACTTTCCTTTCTACAATTCAAGTATGTTTTATATGAAAACATCAACAATGTAAACTTGTGTATGTCAATTTCTCAGCAAATATACTCAGCTGTATGCGCCTATTGTGATAGAGGATAAGGATGACTCAGACAGTGTTGAGTGCAGTCATGACATTCCAGAGGATACAAAGTAAGAGAAAAGTTACCCTTACTTCAACTGTGGTTGTTATTTTTCCTGATCAAAAATGTGTGCTATGGTGTACCATTTAACATGGTCATAATGTATCTGATGACAGGGTGGACCAGCAATCACTTTCTGAGATAACTGCAAACCTGGCCCTAGAGATTGACCATCGAGCTGTCAGCAGATTTAACATCTGTCGCTCGAACATCTGGGATGGAGCAGTCAGAGGATTCAAAAGGGCAACATTCTCAGAAAAGAAAGACATCCTGGTGAAATTCTCTGACGATGAAAGGGAGGTTTGAGGAAGGTCTCGATACAGGTGGCCCCAAGAGAGAATTCCTCTCCCTTCTCATGAAAGAGCTGAACAAACGGCCCATATTTGATGGACCTGTGGAGAGCCGCTACCTGGTCTACAATTCAACAGGTTCTGTTTTGTCTATAATGTTTTAAAAGAACCCATATTTCAACCTTGCAGTGTTTTCAAATGTGGAAACTGATTTAATATTTCTTTATTCTGCATTATCTTGGACAGCTATCCAAGATGAGTATTATTTAGCAGGGAAGATGATTGCGGTGTCCATTGTGCATGGTGGACCTGGTCCTAATGTTCTGTCAGAGGATCTGGTCAGCTACATCTCAGGGCAGAGCAGTTTCAAGGCATCTGTTGGAGACATTACAGATGAGGAGATAGGGAGAGTCCTACAAGAGGTATGAGAAGGGTGTGACATTCTAGAATAGGTAAAGAGAGAGTTTTGTCCACTTAAACCATTCTTTCAAGATATACTTCTGGCATTACCATTTTTTATAATTACGTGTCATATTTTGAAATGTATGGGACTCTGTTATCTCTTCTTTTAGATTCAGAATTCACCCTCAGTGGAGATCCTTCAGGACTTAATGATACGGAACAGTGCCATGTTGCAGACTGCTGGGTGCTTCAGACATGTCAGGTCATGTGAAGAAAAGAAAACGATTGTAGAGGATTACCTGAAGTGGTACATAATCCACAGGAACAACACTGCAATCGAAAGGTAGGTCTTTGTATTTCATTGTTATTGCTAAAATAATTATGAAAAACGTGTTGCTGTTGTCCCAGTTTCTTGCTTACTTACTTCTACATGATGCACATGTATCTTTGCATGCATCTTTTAATTGTATTTTAGATTCAAGGCTGGACTTGAAAGTTTGCAATTTCTGACAGCTCTGCAGCAGCATCCGACGGTCCTGACCCCTGCTCTCTGTCATGCCGATGTGAAGCTGTCTGCTGCAGAGATGGAAAATCTGTTCCAGCCTGAATTTAGTCAACAGGGAAGCAACAGAAGGGCTCAGGAAGAGAACGCTATGAGTTACTGGGCAGACTATCTTCTCGATTGTGAAGGTTAGTCAATTTGCTCTTGTCTGATTTGTATACACACAGATTATAAAAAGTTCCGGTGTTGATGTAGATAGTATTTACTGTCAATTGATTCCAATGTTCTCTACTTTTTAGAAAATGACAGCTCAGTGACCTTGGAGGAGGTGTTAATGTTCGCTACAGGTGTGCCATGTGTGCCTCCTGCTGGTATGAGTCCTCTGCCACGCCTTCAGTTCCTATGTTCTACAACGTCAACATTCCCAATGGCAAATACCTGTGCCAACATTTTAAAGCTTCCTCTTTTGGACACTTATGGTGCCTTCAAAGCCAACATGAACTTTGGCATTAATAATTCCCCCGGCTTTGGGTGCATTTAAACAATTAAATAACTTGTGTTAAAGTTAATGTTGCCACACACAGTACACAGTCCATTGTTTTAATGTTGTGATGTAAGAGAGATGTAAGTATTTTTCATGGCAGATTTGTCCTATTTCATATCTAACATGTGAACAACACCACACATTTGTATTGTTATTGTATTCTCGTTAGGTAGGTAAGGTAGACCGTGGTTAAATCAAGAGTTCAGAACATGTGTTAAGATGTTTTACAAATATTTACATAAACAGTAAATAAAGACTGCAAAAGGCACCTTGTCGTGCAAATGTGCCAATTTTGTTTTGGCCATGTTATCATGTTTTTACATGGACTTTGTGAAAGAGTAAAGCTGAATGACTCTTCATTAAATGGTTTAAAAGTGTTTCATTTTAACGTAAGGACTTGTTTTTCTACGTATAGCATATATGTTACACACTCGCTACAAAGATGACACGGCTGTAGCTGGTTCACAAGATTTTATTCTCAGACCCACTGTGAAAACAGAAATAACAGTAGCATATGTGACTGATGCAATGAATGTTATTGTTGATTCATCAACTTGTACTCACAAAAAGTTCTGGGGGTCTGGTGGGGCAATGTGTTCTACACTCCAGACATGTTTTTCATGGAAATGTAATTCTGAACAGCAGCTGTCCAGTTCCCTGGTGGAGCCAACCCACTCCTTCTTTGCAAGTCCACAAAATGCATCTCCAGATTCTCATCACCACACAAATTGTACTGAGATGATGCTTGCATGATGCCATCAAAGTGGTGTAGGGCTTCCCAGGACACTGGAAATCCACACTCCCTTCCGCCAAACCTAAGACCAGTCATACATTGAAAACATAATGAGTCAAGTGATTACAAATGGATAATTTAACCCCCCAAACATGCTAGATAAGCATTATAACTAAGACTCCATTGAGTCAGTTCTTCGTTAATTAATTCCTAACAAAGAGCTTTGACTTGAGAAGTTAATGTCAGGTTGACAGCAGCTCTTTCAGTCACATATGGTCATTCTACTCACTTTCTAACACAAGGTACTTTTTGGAATTGAGTAAGATAAATCGACAGAATAGCTTTGGACATTTTGTGATTTAGGTTTTGTGTTGGAATCCATTTTTAGTCGTTTAAGACTTGAAATCATTTTTAAATAATGAGTTTTCAGACTAAATGAATCACGTTATTTATCAAGTGACAAACTTGTCATATTGGGCTGATACACCAAATGATATGAAGTCAGATATATTTTTAAAGTAATATTACCAAACAATTTCAATACAAACCTGTGAGGCAGGTGGTACATGGCATCAGGTTTGCCTGATGGACACTGAGACAGGCGAACAGGCCGGATGGTGTGGTGGTTCCACAGCTGTCTGTACTCATCGAGGTCTTTTTGTATGATGCCCAAAAACACATATCGCAGCAGACACTTGTGCTCATGGCTCCCATTGAAGAGGTGCCTCTCTCTAAGGTCACTGAAGAGCTCGATCCAGAACTGAGTCCTAATGGTGGAATTCAAAACTTTTGTATTTCATGAAAAAAAAGACAACGTCAAGTAAAAAGTCACAATATTTCTAGAAATGTTGTACATTTCTTGGTGCGCTCCTAAATTATTTCATTTGGGAGCACATAAACTCCCTTGGGAAAATGTTAGTGTATAGCTCTAATGTAATTTCACAATTTTTTTCATCCAGATAGATTTAAAGTATTTGGGCACCTCTGTACTATATACACACACACACACACACACACACACACACACACACACACACACACACACACACACACACACACACACACACACACACACACACACACACACACACACACACACACACACACACACACACACACACACACACACACACACACACACACACACACACACACACACACACACACACACACACACACCACACACACACACACACACACACACACACACACACACACACACACACACACACACACACACACACACACACACACACACATTCTTGGACCTGACCTTAAAAGGCTATACCTTTGCTTTCTGAAGAAAGACCACCAACTCTCGATGCGCTGGTTTGCAGTTGAGGTACCATACATGTGACTGAGGGCTCCTGCAAAATCATCTGTGTGTTGAGATCGTAATGTGCAGTTAATGGCTGCCATAGTGCCATTTTCAGTTCCACAGTCAGTGCGAAGGCGGGCTGGAAGTAGTCCAAACTCCGATACACACTGCAGGTAATACTGCGCAATGATGCCCGGATCGTTGTTAGTGCTGCCACTCCTGAGCCACATAACTTTCCTTGAAAAGCCGTCGATGCAGCCACTGATGGCAATACCAAAGGGTTTAAGTTTATCATATCCATCAGCGTGCCACACTTGGTTTGGTCCTGCTGTGACGTATCCTCTTCGGACAAACCTTCGCCTGGTACGAAGTTGAACACCAGATGGATCCAGTCTGGAAATCATCTGTCTAACATCCTCCCTTTTTACTGTCAGGTGATACTTTTGTTGCAATGTCTGCCACATAGCTCTGTAACCCAACAGCCGACCCGAGCCTCTCAGTTCATGTGCAACAGTTTGGTGTACAGTGCCAATGGGAGTGTAGTCTGTCCTTCTTGTTAAGCCAGCATTCTGTAGACTCCTCTTTAAGGTCCTCAGACTAAGAAAAATGTTGTGTTTTTTTTCTAGAAAATCAAGTATCACTTCATAAGCGTGTCCCTCCGTGAAGTACTTGTGGATGAGGCCTGCCTCGATTCCTTCATTAGATTCTGTGACTGAAGGGAAAAGACAACAGTGTCATTAGGAATGAAACTTAATAACAAAAAACCTATTAAGAAAAAAATGAAAATGTATCAGTAATGAGGAAAATACATGAACTGTTTGATGCATAAGTGTATGTTCAATGCGTGAACAATTCCAGACATGAGGAGCAACAAATAAGAGAAATAAACAGGCAAAGGACAAAATATTGGGATACTTACATAATTGCTAAGGATAAAAATACATATCAATCTAGAGGTAGCGAACAAAAAGGTACCCTTTTAATGCCTGTATTTGTACATAAACGCATCAGAAGGCTCAACCCTCAGCACATGAAGGAGCACATAATTGGTCAACTATTTCACCTGATTTTTTTTACTTGTTGGCATTTTTTTAATCAGTAGTTCTAAATCATGTTGAAATTGCCATGACTGACAATAATATGTGTATAGCATATATTAAAATGGCAACAAATCATATACAAATAAGACATTATCACTGTACTGGTGAAATTCTTGACTTTTAAGGAGGAGCTTACCATCTTCGAGAAAGGGAGCCAAACATTCAATGTTGCTGCCACAGGAACCGCAAAACCTCCCAAAACACCCACCAATCCCACAATATGGACAATACATTGCCTGTGGAAAAGGAGCAATGTGAATGTTATTCATTTGCAATGAAGGAACAGCTACTTGGTAAGCTATTGCAGCAGGTAATGTTACCTGCAAACAGCTGACACTAATTTAACAGCAGATATCAGCTACAATCACTTAATATCTGAACCATGCATCCATCTACAATGTCAAAATACATTAAAAAAGAAAAAAGAAAGATTTAAAGCCAGCCAAAGGAAGCACGTCTTGGATAGGATAGAGACCCTTCTCTATCTCTACGCAGGATAAGAGACCCTCATTTATCTCTAGACAGGCACATTTAGATGACTACAGGATGTTAGTAAAGATCTATACTTGTAAGTATTCAATATAGGGCTGGGCAACGATTAAAAGTTGTAATCGTGTATCCTGCGCTAATAACGCGTTAATTTGCCAAGCTCTAATTCAGTAAAAGTTGTTCATTCAGAGCATGTTGAGGAGAGGACCCGAGCTCGTCTGTTGAATAAAGGCATATTCAACTTACTTTGTGTGTCTTAGTCCCGTTCGGCTCAGATCCGTTTGGTTAGAAAACAGCTAACGTTAGCAGATAAAAGTAGCTATGTTCTACTAACATTATACACTACACACATAATCTGCTCCCACACACAAAATAACGTCATTTAAAGTCATAAATACGGCAGCGACAGATATTATCTACATCCTGTGTAACTTTAACATTATAAACTTACCCATGAGATGTTTCCTGGAGATCCCCCAGCCTTCTTCTTCTCTCGCATAAAAAACCGCATGTGCATCAGCAATAATAGTCCCCGGTAATTCACTTCCGTTGTGGCTTTTTTATTTGCATCGCGGCGTTTTTATTTGCGCGGCGTTTCTGTTTCTTTTTATTTGCAGCGGTTTTTTTATTTGCAGCGTTCTTTTATTTGCAGCACCCTGGCCTCTCAGGGCCACCGTACGAATCTGATTAGAAGTTTTACTGTGATTGTTATTCCCTGCACACACCAAGCGACAATGTAGAAGAACAAAAAAATCTCGGATAATAGGCCAACATCTGCTGCTGAAAGAGAGACACAGAGCAATGCTCCACACATCATTAGCTCTCAAAACACACACACACACACAACACACACACACACACACACACACACACACACACACACACACACACACACACACACACACACACACACACACACACACACACACACACACACACACACACACACACACACACACACACACACACACACACACACACACACACACACACACACACACACACACACACACACACACACACACATTTGGGCAGTGCATAGCATCATGTTTTTTCATATATGTAGAGTTTTAAAAAAAACTTCAAAGTGTATTGTTGACAGTTCTGCTGTTGAAGTGGCCGTGTCAGACCTGACACGGCCACTTCACACTTACCTCACCTACCTCTATTGAGCTTACCATTGATACAAAGATGCTAAATTCTCTGTAAATGGAAAGGATGTATGTGTCTTTTCAGACATGTGAAACCAGGCATGTGAAACTAGATAGAACATTCTGAACTTTTGACCTATGCGCACTACGCATTCTAGATGGTGCAATAAAAGCGTAAAAGTTCCAACCACAATTCTGAGAAGGTCCTTGTGGTTTTTGACAACTTGAGAGCGGTTACAGCCGGTATGAAGACAATGAAGCACAGGATGCAGGCGGCCTACGCAAAGATTCAAATCAACTTCCAGGGCCAGCGAATCGTAGAGACAAGCTGTCCTTATTGTCTCTGTTAATAAATGAAGTCTCTGTTAATAAATTAAAGTATAAAGTTTGCATATTTGAAATTAAATGTTTAAACTTGATTCTAAACATGACATTGACAATGTGTTCTGCTTTCATGAAAAATGTTAATATTCCCTCTTCTTAAAATTGCATATTATTACTATAAGTCTTTACATTTGTAATTGTTCATTAAGTAAAAGTTGAACATATGTGACCTCCTTTCCCCTCAAAGATAGAAAAGGGGAACCCACCTGATGCAGAGAGGGAGGAGGCAAGAGACTATAAAAGATGATGTGTGAAGAGAAAGGGGGGCTTTTTAGGCTTTTTGAGGCTTGAAGGCTTGGAGGCTTGAGAGCTTGAGAGCTTGGGGGAAGTTTTTGGGCCCTGGGCCTGGGCTTGGGCTCTTTTAGACGGCTTTAGGACATTTGACTTGTGAACCTGTTGTTTTTGTATTTTGACTTTGTGTTTTTTGGATTTGTGTAAATCCTATATTTTTGTTAAAACCTTAATAAAACCGGTTTGTACTTTGTACATTTCGATCCAATTCCTGGTCTCTCTCGTGGTCTCTGAAGGTATCTGCTTGGTCTTATGGCGCATTTCCACTACAGGGCCTCGCTCGGCCTCGCTCGGTATGGCTAGGCCTTGTTAGGACTGGCTCACTTTATGCTGCGTTTCCATTACAGTTTAGTAGCTGGGGCAGTAAGTAACGCAGTGTAGGCGGAGCCGTGACGTCATCTTCAATGAGAACCACAGAAAAACAACATCAGCCATTAGCTCTTAGCACTCAGAGCTCACAGCTCTTCATATCTGTTCAGAAACTAGACAAAAGTTAAACAAGTACAAACTACAGACTGTCTGTGTCATGGAGAATACAGTCGCTGGTTTATTTATGTCTGTATAGGCCGTTGTTGTGAGTTTGGACGGTCGGAGCATATACTGCGGTAGCTTAGCCGATCTCCATTTAGAAAACACGCATTTTAAAAAGGTTTTTTGCCTGCCGTCTGTCTGCAGACTTGTCAAAGCATTAATTCATGGTTTTTACTAACCGGTATCAGTATGTTGTTACTTTGGCATCATTTTTAAACGTGAATTACAATTAAATCACGGTCAAATATGTTCATCTTGTTGTAGTTGTAGCCCACTTGCCAGCGATTCTCTCTCTAGTCTCTCTCAGCCTGGTTGTTGGCCCGGAAAGAACCTCGATTTTATGGAGCCAGAAAAACTGAAATAGTACCCGCGAGCCGGAACTACGCCAAGTGGAAACGCAACCAAAAATGGGCCGGGCACGGCACGCTTAAAGCGAGCTCCGCACTGTAGTGGAAATGCGCCATTAGAGTGAGGTAAGAACACCCTTCCTTGGAAAAGGCTGACATTAGTTGATAATTTGGATTTTAAATTGTTTGAGGGGAATAGGAACCCTGCTAAGGTTAAACTATAGTTTCATATTGGTTACTGTGGTTGAGGTGGTTTTGATTGATGTTGAAATATGACATATGCTCTGCTGATGTGGTAATGTCACTGCTGTGATATTAATATTTAACTCTGTGTTTGATATTACATTTGCATTGTTTTGATTAGTATAACTGGGGATCAAAGTTGGGGGTTAGGGATTGTGGGTCCTGAAGCTGCCCTAATTACCAAGGGGTCTCACAAGGAAACAGGGTTTCCCCTCAAGGGGCAGTTTAGATACTGCTCTGGGGTTCTACCAGGCCACCAACACCTACTACACTATACACTCCGTTTTGCTATCCTAGTGGTCGGACATCCGAGGCTGGAGTGCCTAAAATAGGGATACGACGGGCAGTTTGGTGTTAGAGGCCACGCTGTAAATGCCCCCCTAAATAGATTACGTTGATCTTGCGTGTAGATTCTGGTGGGTTTAGTCCTAAAAAGATTGGGCGGCCGTTCACCGGAGCCTTATCAGCACCGGAGTTCGGTATCGGAGACGGCCTAGTATTAACGTTGGTTGTATCGAAGTTAGATTCCTTTTCAGTATAGTGGCACTAGTTTTTAAAGCATGTGCCTTTAATGCATATGAAAGCTATTCTTTTGAGGGTTAAATGGCACTGCATGGAAAATGTAATTCTTATAAACAAGATCCTATTGATTATGTTTGCCGCAGCCGGGTAGTTTGTAAAACATTTGCTTCTCTGAACTTTGGAGTGATTTGGCACCTCCATTTTCATGTGCTGTGATATGCGACGGCTTGCTTTTTTCTATATTTTCTTTCTTTGTTTCTGTTTCCTGTGCCTCTTTTTTCTCTCTGCTAAGGATACATCCTGTCTCCTGTTGGTGTCCTCAAACAAACAGTCTCATCTTCTTTGATACACACTAGGCGCGTTCACACCGCAGTACTTTTCCCACTTTAGTTCCGATATAGTTCCGAAATGTTGCATTCACACCAAAAAGAGCCGGAACTAAAATTAGTTCAAGAGAACCTTTTCACCCCCTTTTCCGTCCCTGGGACTTTCGTGGGAGAAAAAGGTTCCTATGTCTGATTGGCTGGGTGGATTGCAAACCACGCCCCGTGAAACTCCCAAAAACTTTTGTGAAGCCGCCATTTTGTTATCCTCGCATTAGCATTATTAGCATTAGCATTAGCCCAACGTAGAAACGCAGAGAGACTAACTTATGGCAACACAAAATAAAACATGGGAGCGGTGGAGATGAGGACAGTCGGCGTTCTGGCGATTTACTCGGAAGGCTTCAGTAGAAGCTGCTGGGACTCCCAGCAGTCCCAGCCAGTCCCCAACTCCGGGGACTTCTGGCCGGGGACTTTGGGCGGCAGTATACGCCGTGAAGTGGTTTGCGGCCTGCCAGTAAACCCAAAGCAGAAGAAGAAGAAGTGACGTCAGCGGCTTCATTTGCCTAATCCTCACCCAGGGACTTATTCCGGTGTGAACGCGATCTTCACTAAACTAAAGAGTTCTCATGAACTAAGTTGTGATGAACCTTTGTGGGAAAAGTACTGCGGTGTGAATGTGCCTACTGTCTCGAAATGAAAATATCCCTACGAAATCATGAGACGCCACGAAAATAAAACAATCCGAGGGTACAGAGAAGATATTGTTGCATGATGTTATCCTTGTTGTTGTAACAAGCATGCATGATTATGAACAAATAAATGTGGGGCCTTAGTATGCTTTCTTGGGTTTTCCCTTTCCTAGAGTGTTGTATAGGTTTTTGTGCATTTCAATGATATGTAGGCTAAAACCCTCCCCCTGCCTGAAACACCTTAATTGGAATCCTTTGTTTACTTCCGTAATATAGTGACATCAGTATGTAACACGTG
>NC_047508.1:19798192-19908192 GCF_902827115.2 Pseudochaenichthys georgianus | reverse complement strand
ATCACTCATAGAAACAGATGGAGGCCTGAGGGAAGAAAGTGGGGCAGAGGAGTCATTGCTGCTCGCTGGCAAACACGTTCATTCTAATTCAACAGCTACTGTACAGCGCATCAACCAATTACCTCGAGTGGAGAGATGTTGACGTTACAGTCGCTATTCACACTCTAACAAAATTAGGAAGAAGTGTCAAATGCATAGGGAAACATACACTCACAATATATACATATGAGACAGTGCAGGTGCAATATCCAGCGTCAATGATCAGTATTCCTTTGACACTTTGAACACAAGTGCTATACTTCCCTCTCTCTTAATGCTTGAGTCTCCACGCCAGCTAATAGCCAGCAGTGCTTAAATGATTCAATTATAGATACTGAGAGATCCCATAGTGAAATAACTGGTCATTCTCCACTAGCGTTCCCTTCTTGTTGCTGGGAAAAGAGTGGTTAACTCTCTCCCTCCAACTATTATCGGCCTTTGGAGGTTTTCTGTTAAATCATGTGTATGGAAAACAAATGAAAGCAATTGCAGTGAATTAAAAGTATGAATGAAAAAGAAAAAATAATGTTAAGAGAAGAAAGAAAGGCGTATAAAAGTAAGAACGAACACACAAACTCTCACACGCAGAAAAGGACAAACACACATCAACACCTAAATGTCCGTGGAGGATCGGGCGTAAATGTCATTTCCAGCCATTTGTGAACTGAAAGCTGCTCCTTCAAAATGCCAGCGGTGGCAGCCCAGATAACCTTGGAATTCACTCATCCCTTCCCTCCTCGTCACGCAGCTGTCAAAGGTCAGCAGCAGCCATTTTTTATTTTAATCATTACACCTGAAGGTGAACAACCAAGCTCACAAGTTGGACGGTCATCCACATAAGCACATGTGGATTAATTGTAGACACAGAAATGACTTAATTGACAAAAAAAAAGTAATCTCTGACCTTATTCTGGCCATACTGAGGAGATGAAGCTAGAGATAATTTGTCTTAAATATCCTTCAAACGATATTCCTTTTTATCTCCAACTTACTGTCAATCATATCCCGGTCTGAGCTGTTTCAAAGGTTCTAAAATACTTGACATCATGCGGTGAAAGACTTGGCTCAGTACGCGACTCACAGTTTAAAGAATTTGAGCAAATGTCAATCTCCCCGGTGTTGTCTATAGAGCCCGAGGCTCAGGTAGCTGTGCCTGTGCGGAGGCAGTGTTGTCAGGGTTACCCGAGTTCCTCATCCGGCTGCCTCACTGTCACTCATCAGGATGTTGTGACAGCAGCTATCAGGCACTGCCAAACATCACTTCGCAGGTGTGAGCAGAGGTGGAGACAAAGAGTTAGACAGAAAGGGACACTTTCAACTGTGTGCCATCAAAAGGGAGACGCGTTTTCGTACTTTGTACTTTGATCCAGTCTAGCTTGAATGTTTTAAAGCTTTATTTTGAAAGTATGTTGTCTCACTATTTATTTTAGAAGTGTATTTCTTTCCTTCTTAAACGGTTCATTGTTTAGACAATTTATCAAAGCAGAATCAAAAATGGTGCCTACACATTACAATATTTAATATTTAGTGACATAAACCGTAACCAGCAAATAGAAAAGGCCCATTTCTTTATAGCTTAGCTTTCTAAAAATAATTAGACAAGGGACTGTCAAAATTATCACTGTAATCAAGAATAACTCATCCCAAACAAGTCACTGGGGCTATAAACAGTTGTAGATACATTTCAGTGATGAGATGAGTCACAAAAGAGTGTTATGCCGAAGCTGAAGGATATAATCTGACAAATGCTCTCCATCCTCAAGTTTTATTTAGCAAACTTCAGAATTAGAACACACACACACACTATTGTGAGTCATTACCTCCAGGTGGCCACAGCCAGGTGGTGTTAATGGCGGCCCGATCTCCCCAACACGTGTACTGATCCTATCTTCCCGTCCATCCCATCTATTTAAATTGCCACCCATGATAGACATTCACACATCACGGCAACAGGAAGGCCACACCCCACTGATGGAGCATCATTTCTGTCACTTCTTGAACAGCATGTGTCTCAGATGAGTTCACTGCAGCATATGCCCACCTAACCCTCTGCTACTTCTCGTACCCTTTCACCGTTTCACATTCCCTCCCCAAATGTATATGCATATGGTGGCAGAGGGATACAAAGTTAAATATAAACCATCAAAAGTCAGTAGGGTACAGTGGGAAAGAGAGAATGAGGGCCTGATGGGTAAAATGTAGCATTATTTAGATGAAGTAAGTGCACCTGAAAGCCGTAGTTGCCGTCATCCATGACGCATAGTGAGCACAGAGGGACTGCCAACTGGAGGGTGATTTTATGTGTGTGTGTGTGTGTGTGTGTGTGTGTGTGTGTGTGTGTGTGTGTGTGTGTGTGTGTGTGTGTGTGTGTGTGTGTGTGTGGGGGGGGTTGGTTTCAGTAGCCTTTGAAAATATCATGTAAGTCCAGTGAACCCCTCAACAAGAATATCCTTTATTCCCTGACAATATGATTCCTCCCTGCAGCAGCCATTACTCACTGTTCACTCAGCTCTACTGCGGCCATTGTACAGCTCCAATGGACCGAGACGTATAAGTAACCACCAACCACAGAGCGAGTAAAACGAGAGAAAGTAACTAAAAAACAACCTTGCCAAAGTGGGAGTGTCTGTTGTGTTTCCAGGGTCGGCGTCATGGGGGGTCATTCGCGGGCCATGCCCCCCCAAATGAGTCACTGTGCCCCCCCAACGCAGGGCAGGCAAGCCTAGCCACTTTGCCGGGTTTTTTTTTAATCATAGGCTATAGGCTAAGTGAAAACGTTTCCACTAAAAGTTTTTTGTGTGAAATACATCAGAAATAAAGAATACAAATACACAGCCTGAGGTGTGCTCACTGCTGCTCTCTGATTGGTGTGTTGCTTGACCAATGACCCCCGACCTATGCCCCGACCTTTGTTTTGTTATCATTACGTGGCTGTGTGTTTAGATGAAAGCCCAGTGGCGATCTGTTCATCTGTTACACTGATTATACAGCAACGCCATCGAAAATAATATGATATACAGTACAGTACAAGTACTTCTGGGTCTCTGTGTTTCATTCAAGCTCGGCTCTGTGTGTGTGGCACGAGCGCATTTTGTGAGTGCTCGAGCGGTAATGTGGAATGTTGTTGTTAGCATCTGGTTAGCTCGCTATGCTAACGGATATAAAGAGCTGTTTCTACACCAAGGTGGAGGAGAGTCCTCTTCTGTCAGACTGAGAGGATCGTATAACCTCAGCTCAGTGAGGTAAGGACTCTCTCAGTGTTTAGATAGTTAACTTTAGTGTAAGTTATCTCAGTGGGTCTCAAACGGTTTGGTCACCATTTATGTAAACAAGTATTTGCGAGGAACATACCTTTATATGATCATTATAGTTATTAAAAAATAAGAGAAAAAAAGGTATGAAATACTATAGGACAGTAACACAAGAATACAGTTTAAAAGGGGAGTGATTAGTAAAATATCCATAAAGAAAAAGTAAATCTGTGTACAGTTCTGTTTCATATGGGTGTTGAGAGATGTAGGCTATCCATAGATCTTTTCATTTTGCTCTCAAAGTGCACCAGATTGATGCATTTAAATTCAATATTTAAAAGAAAATCTTCCCGGGGGAGCATGCCCCCAGACCCTCCTAGAGGAGGTGAGGTCCACCCCCAGCTAAAACATGTTTTTATATGGTGGCCTATTTCCATATGTTTCTGTTTTGGTGGTTGTGCCACAACCGTGCATGTCTGCACAGGTCATAGGTGCGCTATACACTACACCCCTGCAATGTGTGTGAAAGACAATAGACTTTACAGCATGTTTTATTTTTATTGAAGTTGCGTTGGTGTTTGTGTGTTGGTTGTTGATGGCAGTGTGTGCCCCCCCCCGTGGTAAATGATTGCCCCCCCATTCGATTTGTTCTAGAGCCGACCCTGTGTGTTTCACTCCTCTGTTCAATTACGTGTCTGCTCTCCGTTTGGTTATGCTCAGCTCAGCACCATTTAACTCCATTCTTCCGTGCTCCATTTACACTTTAGCTACCATTTATTCCTGTTCTGGGCTCAATATTATAATAACTAGGAAAAGTAGCATATACTGTAAAAGCTTTTTGAAAACTGCAGCTTTGTGTTAGAATAGAGTCTGTTACTAGACTCAAATGGCCTTGAACTTATTCTTTAATAACAAATTGCTCTAGCATCACGCTGCCAGGGGCAAACTGTAGCATTGTGTATGATGAATAATAATGTTCACAATGGCTTTCCATCTGCGAAATTGAGCGTAATATTCTCGAAACACGAAATGAGTTTGCTTCAATTATTACTTTATTTTATCTGGTTTACAAATGTTTTAAATTACCAGGTGATGAAATGCGTCTCATTATTATTGCTGTAAAAATTATATCTTGTTATGTTCTGCACTAATAATGTACTCATTTCCATTCCATCCCATCTCATTTTGAAGAATACCTTTTTAAGAATGCATGGCTATTAATCCGGCTGCACACACAATGTGCCACGCACAGGAGCCTATCAGCTTGGCTATAAACAGATGGAGTGCAGCAGTGTGTGAGGGATGGGTGTCGCGCAGTGCGGCAGAGGGAACATTTGGAGGATGACAAATACTCTGCCTTCGCTGTGCAGAGTTTCAAAAAAGTCATCGGATGCATAATGGAATTTTAAATGTCATGGTATTCAACGTGCACATTAAAGACATGGACATGTACTTGCTTGCGTGTCAAAAGATGAATGTCTCACGCAGGCCCACACACTCAAAAACCTCCAAGTAAATGTTGCGTTATTCTCTTAATCTATATTTTAATGAAATAAACATGTGACTTTAGTCGAGCTCTTTCCATCCGTAAAATCACACAATATTTCAAGACGTTTAATATCTGGCACCGATATTTCACAACCTGATGGTTGATTAATGATTCACTTTACACAAGAGTGGAGAATATTCAAATTATTTGAAGGTAGCGAGCAACAATTGGTGTTTTATGTAGGTTGATAACTATGCCTGTTTTTATGATCTCAGTGGGGTGGGCAGGACACAGTAGACACATGTTCAACAGCTCTCCTTAAGTGGGCAATTGTATTATTGTCACCGTGACTTAAGTGTAGGCAACTATCCGGCAGTTTCTACAAAGACACAGATTGCAGACACATCCACACATACTCACACGGATAAAATAAAAACAGAGTGACGGGTCACAAAATCATCAATGTATCAGACAAATTTCCAGTGGCTGAGAAAGTTCTCAAAACTTTTCAACCATCAGCAAAAGCAGCAAAAGTGTAGAATACAACTGTTACTAAAGTTAAACTTTTCAAATGTTACTTAGCTTAGATAAATATTACATAGCTTTTGCATCAAAGAATACAATACTAAAAGTTTGTTTTGTTAACAGATTACCGATGCTTTAATCTGTACTTCACTTTATAGTAAAAGGTAGTAAAGGTGAGCCTTACTTTAGCTACTTTATATGCTGCCATAAAGCTTGTAAATTTCGCCCAGTGGATACAAAATACTTGTCTCATCTAAACCTATGATAATACATGATCTGCATTGATTTGTTGATTATTCTTTGCAGTATTAATTTAAATCTACAAAGTAACTAGTGACTTATTTATCAAATAAATGTTGTGGGGTAAGACGTACAGTATTAGACACTGAAGTATAGTTGAGTAGAAAATAGAGTTGAGGAAATAAGCAGACTACAAGTACCTCATAACCATCTATTTGAGTGAATGTACTTTCAGCACACATTTCTGCTCTGAATAGTGTTTTTAAATGTTACACACACGCAGTCTTTTTAATGTTCCACCTTCTGCCTTGATGGTTGGCTACTCTGTTGTTGTTGTTCTTGTTGTTGTTGTTGTTGTTGTGATGTTATTGTTGGAGAACGCAAGACACTTGTGAGACAGAAGGAGAAAATAGAAACACTTTCAGCTGCCGCCTCCTCTCTATTCTTCTTCTACCTAATCTTTTGTCAACTCTCTTCTCCCCTGAAGTCTGGTATGCCTTCTGTGCTAACCAGGCTTATCCTATGCACAGACACATACAAATACTTGCCAACAGGTCCTGGGGCGGCGGGCCTCATTTATAAAGCCTTGCGTAGGATTCACATGGGAAGGTTGCTTACGTAGGACAAAGCAAATAAATACGTTTTTCCGATTCATAAAACACTGCGTACCGGCGCAGAACTTGCGTACGGCACATCCTACGCCGGGTTCCCTTTATAAATCACAATCAACTCGAAATGCGGCGCAGCTTTGGCGGACTTCCCGTCACGCCCATATTTGCCTATAAATAGTCAAATAAACGCCCCGTATTAATATTCATTTTGACTGACTGACACCCCCTTGCTGAGAAACTGTAAGAAATGATCGGGGGATCCCTCCGGAGTGGAGTCATGAATTCTTTTTTTGTAATTGGTGGTTTGTGTTCCAGCTGTCGATCAGCAACTATATTTCCATAATCCACCAGTTAGAGGAAATACAACTAATGTGTTATATTAGCTGTACAATTTACCACATATGGTGTTCTTAGTTTCCATACCTCCTGTGTTTTACGAGCGACTTAAATCAAGTATTGGTGTGAACGGCATAAAACATGATTAAACATGATAGTATATAAAACCATGCTCGTATCTACAACCTATAGAAAAGCAAAACGGCGTCAGTTTAAAGTAATTCTGTCCTCCTGCTTACCGCATCATTTATGAGAATACATTTCTTAACAAGAGAACATAATCGAGGGGTGATCAATAACATTTCCGTGGGCTATTCATTTATTTCTCCATGTCGTGTTTTTGAGTGCACTGAGGAGTCTCAAACAGGCGTTTGTTTAATCATTTTAAGATTGGCTTTAATTCTTCATATATGATGAATGAGATGTAACATTTTATTTATGGTATTATTTCCACATATTTCTCTCCATTCTTCCTTCTGCCAACGGTGCAGTTTCTCGTCTCACCCGTTTTTGTGCTTAGTGCGTACGCATGGGTTTGTGTGGAGGACCGCACATTTTCCCGTCAAGTTTGTTTTTTATAAATCGCAAACATTGCGTAGAAACTGGCGTACGCCATCTTTTGTGCATACGCACCGTTATAAATGAGGCCCCTGGCCTGCATTCAGTCCCTTATGGCATTTATGAATGTTAAATCATCATAATCTGTTGTAAGTGTGTGTGTACCAATTTCTACCATTCGAAGTGAAGCAGAATGTTCAATATGACTGTTTTTAAAAGAGCATTTAACATTATTGCATTCTTAACCATGTGACAGTCGCAGATTGATCTCAGTGTTTCTTATAAACTGTAGGGGCAGGGGAAAGGGTTAAGGCATGTAGTTTAGATTCAAATGAAATGAGAATCTATGATGCATGTGTATTATCCTCGCAACTACAGTCGTTAAAATGTCCACTTTAATGTAAGGTTTGAGGGTGTGGTTCTGCAAGCCTCATTTGCATATTCACCTGTCGCGGCGCGCCCAGAGGCTTTTTAGTGGGCACGTCAACAGGATGCCATAGGTGGTTCTCACGGGAGGAGGAAGCCTGTGTGTGGTGAATGCGGGTATTCAGCGGGATAGTTACGTTTTCTCAGCATGTGTATATATGTAAAAATGCAATGGGGAAGTAACTGAAAGTAACCGTATGTGGATATTGCATCGACCGACCTGGAAGCACGTCTCCTTGGAGAGGACGCGCACAGAGAGAGAGAGAGATTCTCTCCAACACAGGGTGAGATCGCTCCTTTGTGCCACGCAGGACCTCGTGTTTCTTTTTTGTGTGGAATATAGCCTGAAAAGGCCTACAAACATTTCTGTTTTTGCCGCCGACGGGCGCAGGAGCAACAGTTTTTTTCTCAATGAACAATAGCCTGGATTAGGCAGTAAAGACACTTTTTGTGTATCCCAGAGCGGACCGTTTTGTTTTGTTTGTGTTGTGTGGCTGGAAAACTGTCAATATAATGGATCCATGCATGAAATCTGTCTCTGTTTATTTTGTTTAAGGAGCAGATTATCCGCTTATTATTTCTGTTTACCTTTATAATCTTATTTCATTCAAGAACCCCTTGTGCGTTTAATTAACACAACTAGTTTAGATAGTTGATCGTTACAGATGGTGGCCAGTATGGGGAATGAAATGTGATTAAAAATCTGATATTATTTAAAGAGAACATTTTTGGAGATTTTGAAACTGCCAATTGGCATATTTTTGTTTACTGAGACACTAAGCCTATGTGTTGAATTGTATTGATTGGATGAGAAGAGAAAAACGTGTTCTGTACTTGTGTAAAATAACCATAGTCAGGCAATGGCCTCTGAAGAAAATGTACAACAGAATATGGAAGCACAATTAGAAGAGAATGAGTCTGAAGAAGGTAGTATAGCACAGGAGAACAGTGGGCAACACCATGAGAATAGAGGTGATGCATGGATAACAAGAAGAAGATCTATTACTGATGTTACCTCTTTGATTGGTTCTCTTTATATATCTGATGCAGAGCAGGAGGAAAGTGTAGGAGATTGGGATAATACATCTTACCATGCATATCCTGCTCTTGCATCTTTCTCCACAGACTTGGGAACAGTTATAGAGAGAGTTAACTCCCTTGAGGCTGATTTTAGAGATTCAGTTAATAGTGCGCTAAACCGAGAAGATAGCATCAGAGGCCTCGTGAATGAGAATGTTGAAGCACTGGAGCATCATGTTATGTCAACTTTGAAAAACTTTGAAGAGAAACTGGTGGACTGTTTACAAAGGCGTGATGAAAAATGGAAGGCAGAAATCAAAAGGCTGAAGCGCGCTAGCCTCCCTGCTGTCCATAGGCCCTTTGTCAGTGCTGGTGCTAGTTTTCAGACGTCTTATGGTCGCACCACTCCAGCTCAAACACCTCTCATTAGTGCCTCTCACACCCATGCTCCTTCTCTTGGTACTGACACTCAGGTGTCGGGTCCTCATATTAGGTATCCCACTCCTACTCATTCAGTTCCCTCTGCTGGGGTTTCTGTCGGCCGAGCAGAGATTGCCAGAAGAGAACCTGATACTATTGATGCTGCGCTACACGGCAGGACATCATTCACTGACCTACTTCCGCTGGGACAACCACCAGGAGTCATTGACAACATAAACCCCATCACACCTGTAGGAGCAGTATACCGCCATCCAAGCAGTACGCCGGTGGTGTATTCAAAGCCTGTCATTCATATGGAGTTCCCCTCGTTCGGTGGTTCCAGGGAGGTTGGAGAGGTTTTGAACTTTGTGGATCGCTGTGAAACATTCTTTGAAGTTAGGCCATTAACAGATGCAGAGCTAATAGGGGCTTTATCTGGGGTTCTTAAGGGGCCAGCGCATAGTTGGTGGTGTGTAGCAAAAAGCACAGTACACAACTGGCCAGAATTCAAAGAAGCTTTTCATGCAGCTTTCCTACCTCCTGATTACCTCATGGAAGTGGAGGAGAAGTTGAGGGATATGGTGCAGGTACCCGAACAGTGTTTGAGGGATTTTGCCTATGATTACCGAGCCCTTTGTCTACGATGGAAACCCGATATCACCGAGGCGGAGTTGGTGAGGAAAATACTCAACAACTGTAATCCCAGAATAGCTGGTTGTCTTCGGGGCACTGTCAGAACCGTGGACCAACTGGTGTCAATTGGCACATTAGTGGAAAAAGATTGCACAGCTGCAAAAGAATATTGGGGGAAAGTGGATCAACAAAAAGCAAAAGAGAAATTGAACAAAAGACCCCAGGAAAAATGGAGCGCTAAGAAACCTGCTGATGTAGTGACCATAGTGCAGAGAGGGAAAAGAAATCCAGTAAGTCTCCTACATGTCCCCGTAGAGGTGAGAGGAATGCAGTGTAAAGCTGTTTTTGACACTGCATGTACATACTCCCTCATGCGACACAGCCAATGGCTGGATGTAGTCCGTAAAGGAGAGCAACTGAAGCCCAGTGAGAACCAAAGCTTTGCTTTGGCTGATGGGAAGACATGCCATGGAGCCTTAGGAAAGGTACAGCTACTCTACGGCTGGCATGACATGATGTGGTCGCTAGAAACATACATCATCGATGACAACAACCTGGCATTCCCCATCATTCTAGGCTTGGACTTCCTTACCAAGACCTCAACCATTATCAACCTGGGAGACCGAACATATGGAGTAAAGGGGCCAAGGGATTATGTGTTCTATTCAGTTAAAATGTCCACTTTAATGTAAGGTTTGAGGGTGTGGTTCTGCAAGCCTCATTTGCATATTCACCTGTCGCGGCGCGCCCAGAGGCTTTTTAGTGGGCACGTCAACAGGATGCCATAGGTGGTTCTCACGGGAGGAGGAAGCCAGTGTGTGGTGAATGCGGGTATTCAGCGGGATAGTTACGGTTTCTGTATATATGTAAAAATGCAATGGGGAAGTAACTGAAAGTAACCGTATGTGGATATTGCATCGACCGACCTGGAAGCACGTCTCCTTGGAGAGGACGCGCACAGAGAGAGAGAGATTCTCTCCAACACAGGGTGAGATCGCTCCTTTGTGCCACGCAGGACCTCGTGTTTCTTTTTTGTGTGGAATATAGCCTGAAAAGGCCTACAAACATTTCTGTTTTTGCCGCCGACGGGCGCAGGAGCAACAGTTTTTTTCTCAATGAATAATAGCCTGGATTAGGCAGTAAGACACTTTTTGTGTATCCCAGAGCGGACTGTTTAGTTTTGTTTGTGTTGTGTGGCTGGAAAACTGTCAATATAATGGATCATGCATGAAATCTGTCTCTGTTTATTTTGTTTAAGGAGCAGATTATCTGCTTATTATTTCTGTTTACCTTTATAATCTTATTTCATTCAAGAACCCCTTGTGCGTTTAATTAACACAACTAGTTTAGATAGTTGATCGTTACAACCAGTTGAGTTACGATGACACCTTGACACATGATGAGACATTGGAGCGATGCGTTGACTCAAATTAAATGCAATATCAAATTAGCATGGCAATCAAAGAAAAATAATATATAACATTCTATAAGACACATTAATTGAATGTCTTCCATCTCATTTGCCTTACATAGATTGAACATGTGGTCTTTCTTGCATGATGAGGGCACCACTGTGTTAATGTAACACGACTACATGACCGTCTTGAAAAGGCATCAGTGGGCAGGATACCAATGCCTTTTTCTTTTTTGAATTTCGCAGTAGGGAACACTATTAATTATGATTTAATTTGATGCAGTTCTTTTCATTTTGCATAATGAGTGGAGATGTTGATTATAACTCAAAGCTTCTGTTAAAACATGTAGCACATGTGGTAATGGGATGTGAAGGACCAGGGCAATGTTTAATGTTAACTTGGACTTGATGTTGGTCCCTAAATCACTCTTATATTCCACATAGCTGATATAGCTGATATGTATCACTCATTCATTAAGTTATTAGTGCCACTCTGATCAGCTTTTGATTCTAGAGCACCAAGTGCACACTTACTTAATTCAGAATAACAAAATTGCCCCTCCTTTGATTTTGATATTGCACAAGTCCATGTAGTGATTTCTCAGCCCTATGGTTTTGCTTTGAAAATGAATAATTCTTGCAATAACTTCCACTTCATACAAAATCAGTATTTGGCTTTTGTTTTATACAAAGTAATTGTAGATAATGCAGTGAACAGCTCATTGACTGCCAGTATGAATTTGTCTTGACAATATCACCAAGCCACAGGAAGCTATTTTGACCATTTGTATTTTCCATCAATTGTAAAAATAATAGTAAGTAAAAGTCAGAGTAAAAGTAACTTTGAATCCAACCCACACAGCTTTCAGCTTTTGAAACAAAGGCATAGCTGTAAACACTCATTCAACATTAACAAAACACATTTTGTTCTTTTTCTTCCTTGTGTTTATCTTACAGCTTGTACCGTCTTGAAGTGCTAACATTTTCTAAACCTACCCTACAGTGTGTGTGTGCCTGAGTGTGTGTGTGAATAATGTAAGCCAGCACTCTACATCTTCATCCAATCAGACCAATGCGGGAACCCAGATGAACAGGAGCACTGCTTCTTAGAATCTCTTCTTTTGCAGCATAATCATATACATGTAACAATGACTGCAGAAACAAACTGAGTGCAGATCATTACTAATATTTAATATTAAAGGATGCTTTCATGCTAGCAGTTCCGAGCAATTAGGGAGAGAGATGTGTTGAATCTGAGAGGAGACGAAAGGGTAATACATTCTCCTCTTACATTTAGAGAGCGAGAGGTCTTTCAACTGGGATGATCCTCCACATTCTCGACACCTAATGAGAACACTCTACTGTGGCTATGTTAATTCATACATACGTGAACGTGCACAGATACACACAGAAGTGACACTCCACCTGGTTTCTAGTGTCCAGTGAACACTCGAGCCATCCATTTCCTTCTGCATGTGAGCCGTAAAAGCCCTCTGAGGCAATTATGTTATAAAAAGAGGCTGTGGTGTGGTGAACTGACTCTACAGGGAGTGTGATCGGTACCAACTGCCACTTAACACTTGGAGAGACACTTTACAAGAACAGTTGTGGTGGTGTGTATTTGTCAAGATCACTGTTGGCTGTTAACGGGGCTTTGTTTTGGTCTCTGTACTGGATTTAGAGTGAATGAAGTGAGCTGTTTGCAAATGTGTGCGGCTGTCACAGGTACTTACTGCACAGACTTGGAGGACTGGGACCTGAACTTGCTGAACTCGCCTGGAGCGGTCCACTCTGTACCGAGCTGCAACACACAAGAAAAGAGACACAGATCAGAGAGGGTGTGAGAGAAAGAGAGGGGGACATGAGCAGCATAGGAAATGTTCAGGCACAGTGTGAAACAGTATGAAAAAATTCATCTTAGAAATCAACTTTGTGAGAGGGTCCTGTGTGTCTGTTTTCCCTGACTAAGAATAAACTGCATTTCATGAGTTATTGTGAGAAACAAAGCAATTCTATGTCAAAACGGACTTTTAGCCACCCCCCCCCCCCCCCCCCCCCCCCCCCCATATAGCCTAAATGGAATGATCCTTTGTTTCATAATTACATTTTCCCACCATTATGATGATTTGACTGTAAGATTGGCAATTCAATCAAGCTCCATAGATCCAATTGTCGAATAAAAGTGACTGATACATTCCCTGGTTATGAAAGCACACTAAATTAAGCGTAACAGGAAAACAAGACAAAAGACCCAGAGGCAACAGGTAGAGTCAACGAGAAGGCTAAACAGAGACATGAGCTAAAAGCTGCAAAAAGAGAGCAATTTGGATCCATTCCATGCCAATACTGGGTCTAAGAAGCCGGCTCATCCTGACTCCCGGGGCTCTGGTTTAAGCCCTGTGGTAGAATCAGTACCCATTCATTTTCTCAGCAAGCCAACGCACTAATTATGGCCCCTGCTGCGGCTGATCCATAATGAAGGAGCAGGCTAAGATCATAGCGGGCTTTCCTTTAATTGTTTGCGCTGGACACGCTTCTGGGTTTGAATCCTGGTCAGAACACATTGTGCTGCGCTGTGTCAACACATCACAAGAGCCTTTCAGCTTGTAAATGGCTGCTGATCCTCACTCTGGGTATACTCTGTGCAGCAACACACACACTAACTCCCACCTACAAGATAATCACACACCCACACATTTGAAATTGCAATTATACAATGGCAGCTCTGATCACATTTGCTGGCATGAGAAGAAAACCTAAAAAGAAAAAAAAAGGGCACTAATGTCTGGCCAAAAGCACCAGGCCCCTGGCAGTGCTGAAGCCTCTGAGAGACTCTGTGAAGCAGTTGGCTGGAGAGGAGGAGGACACAATGTGCGATACTGTGCCTTCACTCAGTCTGAAGCCTGCAGCATGCTGCTCTCGTAGTACATTTCCACACCAACAATTTCCTCACAGATTCCTCCTCTGGCACAGGAAGTGTGGTACAAGTTATATCACTGGGAGTTAACATTGTAATGGAAAGTGTCTAAGTAGTAGATTAAGCTCACCCAGCTACATCTAACTTGCTCAAGCTGCGTCTCAATAATACTTTTGCTTAGTACACTGTCATGTCGTAAAAACTGTTCAATTTCGATCGTGAGGCTTTGTCTCAAATCACACACAGCTGCTGTGCCCTCAGAATGACGATCAACGCTGTTAGCTATGGCTAAGTTAGCGGTACAAATCATTACTAAGCACTTTGAGCACCAGGAAAAGCGCTATATAAATGTTATTATTATTACACACTGCTCAATTAACCCAATAACAGTGGCTTATTTTTTAAATTAGTATAGTGGTACACTCATTAAAGGATATGAAAAAAACACATGCATAACTTATTTTTATAGAGTGTTGTGTTCACCGGAGCAACCACAGTGTCCAGCGTTCCTCTCTCTTTTGGACCTCTTTTTTTTAAGATTGCACCATCAAGGTTCTGTACGGAAAGTGCCCTGCATTTAGCCAAATTACACATTGGGACCCACCTTTTGCCCTTAAAATAGCATAATAGCAAGTACGAAAGTACACAAATTGACACACATCATAAGTTTACATTTAAAATGAAAGCTCTTCTTTCATATCAATACACAATGTGATTATATTGTAGAATAGGGTGGAGAACACTTATAAATGATGTGAGGCTGCTATGGTCTGGGGTGGGTTTTATATCAGCACTGATGGTTGTTAAATGTCATAATTAATGGTTTGTGGTTAACAGCTTTCATTAAAGAGCACTCCACCTGTATCATGTTACTGTAATTATTGGATATAAAATACATTTGGCTGTTTTATGTAGGTCACGTCACCTCAAGCCCCAACCCTTAAGCAAGTTTGTGTCGAACTGTCGATGTTGAAGAATCGGAGGGATGAAACCCTCTTTAATGTCACACATGCAGAGCACACAGCACACAGTGAAATGTGGCCTCTGCCAAATGTAACCCATCCTAGTACTAGGAGCAGTGGGCAGCTATTGTACAGCGCCCGGGGAGCAATGGGAGTGGGGGGGTGTCCGATGCCTTGCTCAAGGGCACCATGGCAGGCCAGGAGGTGAACTGGGACCTCTCCGTGTAGCGGACTTGAACCGGCGACCCATACGGCTCCCAGTCCAAGCCCCTATTGACTGAGCCACTGCCGATGTTGAAGTTTTATTATGCTTATTATGTTTCTGTAACATATATACTGCATGTCTTTCCATCCTGGGAGAGGGGTCCCTCCTCTGATGCTCTACCATGGTGGTCCTGGGGTTTATTCTGGGGATTTCTTTCATTGTATGCTGTAAGGGGTTTGTTATATACTGTACACATTTGAATGCACCTGAGATAAATGTGTAATGCGTGATATCTGTCAATATTAATAACATTTGATTGCTTGATTGATTGAATGCTATTGGAGCCATAATGTGTCTCAGCCTTGATGCTGCTGTACTAACGTTTAGTTTGTAATTACTGCCTCATTTGGCTTTTAGAAACACGTGTATCTGCTTATTAATACACCAACGCTGAGCCCATTCTGACTACATGAACAAAATGAAAGTCGGAACTCATTTAACTTACCTAGACTGCTTTTAAAGTGTTCTTTATGTTTTGTTCAGCTCATACTGACTTACAAAAGGGAAGACTGCAGAAAGTAGTGCAGTAGAATCTCATTTAAGCTCGTCTCCCTCAGAACAACCATCATTAAAATACAATCTTTGTCAATGCAAAGTACTGTTGGTTTCTTTAGAGACGCAGGGAATCTTTAGTGAAAGATAAATAACTTTGACAAATCAGAGCCGAATGAAATTGCAGAACTTAAAAAACCTTCACAGCAGAGGAAAGTGAAAGAAAAAAGAAGCTTTGACTTATAACTTTTACACTGAATATAAATGGGAAACTTGCGAGACAATAGTGTTGACAATGTCTCTGTACTCACATGTTTATATTCTCCCTTTCCGTGAATTGTTTTCTCTGGAAAGGGCGCTGTTGTTTAGATGAAAAAGAGAGTGATCACAGCACACCGAGCTGCAAACATATTCATCTAGGCAAGACATGTTATCTAGTGTTGACTCTTTTTTTCCAATAAAAAAATAAAAAAATGTGTGCAGGCAAAACAACATGATCATTTCATTTGTTTACAAAGCAAATGAAAATTCAGAAGGGAAAAGTATTTTCAGCGGCAGAAAACTGAAAGGATCTCACCTCATTGTAAGAGTTAACATGAATGTTGGATATTGATTAAGAAAATTATGCTTTTAGAAAGTGAAATTCAAGAGGACAAAGACTTTCAATGTATGCCTGAAGCAAGACCCTTTTCACATCAAAAACATTTATAATTGTTATAAAAATTCATCTTGAATGCACAATTTGTGCAAATGTTTGTGATTTATACTATGCCTTTTATCCAAAGCAGAGTACAGCATATTGTGTTTTAAAGGTTTCAAATTCATCGCCGAGCTCATGAACATTTCATTTATTCCGATCCATTTCCTTTTGAATCTGTCAGCCATTCAAACAATCTCCTTCCACAGGGTTTTAGATGCTCCAGATTCTTTAAGAAAAGCTGGAAATTGGAGGGTTTTAAAATATTTACAGTAGGCTCCCACAAAGGAGGAAAATATTAGTGCAAGTCCTGTAGCAAAGTACGAGAGTGTATCTATGTTCTTCCTTGTCAGATGGTAAATCAGCTGTACACAAACAATGGCAGGGTCAAAGCCATTGTTACAAGGATAAAATACGTGCAGTGCCTCAGCTTTCTCATGAAGGAGTAGTACACGTGTACATGCAGACATGAGAAACACACACACACATGTAAACACACACACAGGATTTCCTACAGTACGATGAGTCATTGCTTATTGAGAGCACCAGAGGAGGCGGGAGGTAAATCAGTAGGCAAGCAGCCAGGGAGACATAAGGGGCAACGCGCACACTTCCTCATATCACATGTTTAAAAACTCCCCCTCACTGACATATTGTCTTATTTTGTTTCTACTTTAGTAGTCTCCGCAGAGAAATAAGGCAGGGAACTTTGGGACCACATTTCTCAAACTTAAAGCAGCAACCCAGACAAACAGCAACCTTGCTCTAACTTCACCTCTCTTTCACACAGATACAGGCTGTGCGAGCCTCACCCACGAATGTACTTCTGGAAAACTAATTTTGGATGGCACTGGCCCTGAAACACTGAAGAATGAAGCACAGTACAGGGTCAAGAAATATAAGAGATATGAGTGTGTTATGGAGCTACAGTATGCGGACATTACTTCTCTCTCTATCAATTCCTTTTCTTCTTAACTCTTTTTTTTTCTCTCCATAAGAATAGAGGTAATAGAGAAACAGCCGACCTGTGATATAACTTCAGAGCGCTTTTTCTAAGTTCAGTTTTTCTCAACTGAGCTTAAATTGCAAAGTGCTGTGTGAGGGTGAAGATTGAATAGGGTTTTGGGTTGCATTCATAGAGGCAGAAAACACAATAACAGGAAACCTGACATTTGGAGAAATCTTTGCCAGAAGAATAGAAGCATTCTTTGAATTGGAATAATGGGCACTTTCCATTTAGCTGTGTCCGGGCCATGACCCTGGAATTGTTTATAATGTCTCCCAAACAGACCAATTATTTATGTCTTGAAGTACTGATTTCTTCAGTGAGAAATGTATGATTTAATCTCGAAAGCCTCATTTGGTATGAGGTAGGGCAGTAATTCCACATTTCAACTTTAAGAAACAGTAGAAAAATGTAATATAATAAAGTAATTGCACATATTTTAACTTCAGAAGCTAGGATAAAAACCACTAGGATGATCCTTGATATATATGTTGAATGATATAATTATATAAAACATGACTAATTAAAATAAACATGAACAACCACTGCCTTTCACTCATCATTCTTTTATCTATTTTCAAATACACATGTTGAAATGTGATGGGAGGAGAAACACACGTGTAACTAATAATATTAATGCCTGCGTGCCATCTGGTGTTCTAGTTTTAAGGCCCTGTGCATTCTGGCTGATTGTGAACGTTCATACAGATAAATGGAACAGAGTCATCATTACAACATTATTCCATCTGTGTGCTTTGTGCTATGGAAAGTCCGAATGTCTGCTCTGAATATGACTATTGACCCTGTAATTTAGTTATGACTAAGAGGAACTCTGATAAATCAACACTTGCACATTTAAACTGATTGAAATAGTTAGGAGAAAATATATTAAATGATACAAATCCTGTAGTAAGCATGCATGCATTTTTGGTGTAGAAAAACATACTGACTTTAACACTGAGTACAGAAAACAGAAACTGCTGTTGCTATCCTAACTGCATCTAAATTGTAATAACATCAAAACAGGTGGACTTTAAGCATCGTCAACAACACTCTTTGTTTTGATTATCTCATTCAGCAGAAATACGTGGTTATTTCAAAGAGTCTCATGTTTACATCGTTCATGAAATGCGGTTCAAGGTGTTTTTCTCTCCCTAAGGCAGTCACTGGTTTCTATTCATGTTAGTCAGGCATACAATCAACCTGCAGATACTTCAAACGGGCTCGAAGTCTGGTAATCCATCAAAATTATCCTCATGTCTGTTTGTATTGTTGTTAAAGTTACATTATCAATGGATGGGTTTACAGCTGTAAGAGTAGTTTGAATCAAACGGCATACACTAACATAATGGCAACATTAATAAAAGCAGACAGTCATGCTGCTCGCTGTGATGGATTGCCCATCTAAAGCAGTTTTACATTTTTATCTCTGTGGCGTCCACACACAGTTTTTGTTGATGTCTTTTCAAATAGATGATTAGATGGGTGGTGGTTTGAAGCTTTTACTTGGAACTCCAGCCAAGAGTGAAACTCATTATACGCTATGGTTTTCCAATCCAAAATGTCCTATTTGTTACTTTGAACAGATGTTTGTTCCTGGCAATGAAACCAATTTTTTTTAACATCAGACATTATTATGTGTTATAGTAGGTAAAGCACAAGCATTACTTTTTGCCTGAGTGCTGAGAAAGTTTGGTTGGGTTGGTGGGGAGAGATTCTTTTTGGTTCATCTGTTTTCAACATGGCGGAAGGTCACAACATTGTAAACAGTTCTATACAGTACTAATACAGCACTGCCTAGTTTGACGGTTTAATCATAAGTTGTGATATACGCTTGTATTTCGTCTGTTTTCATTCAGGCACGTTGGAATCTTCAAATGCCATCAGGAGCAATGGTCATCGCCTTAATGTTAAGTATATTCAATTAATGTTGAATTGTAATGTTGTTGAAGCTATCAATAACTCTATTGACTGAGAATCTGAGTTTTCAGCGGCACAATCTGTTGTTCTTCCTGCCAAGCACACTTATCTCATGTGGCAGGGATGTGGTTGGAGGAAAGAAAGACCGACAGGCTTATTCAGCTTGGGTTTTTAGTGCCAGCCTCTAGGGAAGGTGCGCATGATGCTACTCAAAATATTTAATTGACTACATTAACCTTTACAATGATTGGAGATCCACATAAAAGGTGTCATATATTTTCCATTTAATAATAGCATGCATGTTACTCGTGACAGTTTTGTCTGTTTGAGAATGAACAGCTCCTGTTGCTCTATTGTTTCATATTGTTGACAGTTCCCTGACCCAGTTTCCTGCACATCTCTTTCTTTTTTATATCTGCTTATAGTAACAAATAAATAGGTATATCACATTTGACAATATACACCAGTGCCGAGCATGTCTGCAAAAACAGATAAACATGAGCACTATAAACACTACTACTAGCCCAATTGTCCCTGATCTGGGGCAACAGTAACTTTACACCTGGTAAGAAATATATGGGCTTGGAGATCTATTGGATACAAATATTTGTATGTCTTTCCGAGATTTGCAATGGAAATATGACATTCAGACTAAAAACCTACAGTATTCAAGTTCCTGCAGATCAGATGCAAGACGCAACAATCCTTAACCATGCCTACTCTCACCTCTATGGAAGAAATGATGATAAACCATCACTCCAAGAGAGGCCTCATTTCTCGTTTCTTTGGAATTATATTGGATGGTTCTCAGGGTTCCTCAGAAAATAAAAGAGGACCTAAATAGTGCAATTTTGATTGATGAATGTCAGAAGGCATGTCTGGAGGCTCAAACACAATCCATAAACACCCATTTTAAAATAATCCAATTTAAGACATGAGCACTACGGCGGTGCATGATCACACGCACACAGTTGCACACACATGCTCGGTGCTACTAATAAGTCTCTCTTGATATCTGGTCTGTGGGAAGCTCTGCGGGAGCTGTCGGACATTCTGATTGAAAGAAAATCTCATTCCAGATTAGCTGTGAGCAATGAAATATGATTAATGCCACGGCAGGACTATGGGTGATCCTCACTCATATTAAGTACATTTGTATGCGCACAGATAATGTTCCAGCAGGACTGAGGAGAATGTTCTTATTAGAAACCCACTTATTACTGACTCTGACCAGAGCGAGTGGCTACGTGTAAAGGGCTGATCAGAGGAACCTCGATGTTGGTCTTTATTAGTCTGTGTGCGGTTGTGTGTGTTTGAGAGTAACTGCATGAGATTTAAAGGCCCTGGATAGAGATTTTTGTCTATGTTTATGCATGTGTGTTTATGTATATATGTGTGTGAGAAAGACAGAAATGAACCTCTGCAGATGATATCATCACTTCATTTCCTGCTGGGCATTAGCTGATATTAATCATATCCGGTACATCATTCTCAGACTTTAGCCACAAAATGGGTCTCCACGGAAACACCACGGACACGCTTCAACTTCTTCTTCCCATCACAGTAAAATGACTCCGAGAAGCACATCACATATAGCCAATCCACCATCTGTGACATAAAGACACTATCCTTTCACAAAACAATGTTGAATTATTTACACAAAATTATCAAGTGTGATATGATATATCAGAATATTACAACACCCCAAAGTAACAATAGATAAATTCATGAATTAGAAACAGATATGATAACCTGTATTTATGTGATTCTTATTCACAGCTACAAGTCATTAGAAGAATTTAAACAGCTTTAAAAGTAGCAAGAAAAGTTTTCTGAACTTCTTTAGAGCTAAAGGGCTTAGAAGCAGGTTTAGCAGTAATCCTCATTTCAGATAAGAAAAGCTCTGCATTACCTGCGTTGGACTTATAATTGGTGATGTGTGAGGACCTCAGTATGTACTGCATGCAAACACAGAAAGTCAATAATTGTACAAATTAAAAAAACATGTTACTTATCTATCATTCCCTTACTTGTGCAGACATCACATAATGAGGAGCGGAGCGGAGAGTTAGATTTCTATCTGTGACACACATTGCGTCTCTGAAGACAGGGGGGGGGCAGCGAGGCCTGTCTGTCAGCCGCTGGCAGGATGAGTGATCCCTGGCCACAGTACTACTCCCTTGCCATTACCAGGATGATTTTCCTCCACTGCTAAATGTCACATCAATATTCGCAGCCAGCTAATTAATCTCAGCTCTCCTGGAAATGTAGAGACATCTCACATCCGGTTTGAATACAGATACTGTACAGCTCTATAGGCAAGGCAAGGCAAGGCAAGGCAAGTTTATTTATATAGCACCTTTCAGCGCCAGGCAATTCAAGATGCTTTACAAAAATGAAAGACATTCAGACAAAGGCATTTAAAAACAAACATTAAAAGAAAAACAAAAAATGAAAGACGTTAAGAAAATGGCATTTAAAATCAGTCATTAAAAAGAAAAGCTAATAAAATAAACATTAAAAGATAAAAGTTACAGTGCAGTCTAAGATATGAATAGTTCAATTATTTCGGTTCTTGATTTTTTATTTATTCACAGAACCTCCCTTTGGAAATCCGAACATTTCCGTCCCGATTGTTCATTTAGACTGATTGTTTTCACCATGTTATGCTCGCATGACATCCACAATCGGACCCTCAGGAGGGTGTACTAGCCCCTTACTCTGCTTTGCGTTCCATAACAAAGTCTTTAAGTGTTACCTGAACACCCCGTGTTACCAAAACACTATTTTTCACCCGTCGGTGATGCGATACTTGTTCCTCAGTACAACTCACCTAAAAACTGATCGTAAACCCTGGCTACGACGGATATCCCAAATATCCTACTTTCGAGTAGTCCCTCTCATAAATGTCATGGAGAAATTAATTAAGTTTAAATGTAAAACATTAAAAGAAAAAATACATGGATAAAAGTTACAGTGCAGTCTAAGATATGAATAGTTCAATTAAAAGCAGCGACAAAAAGAAAAGTCTTCAGCCTGGATTTAAAAGTAGTCAGAGTTGCAGCGGACCTGCAGGTTTCTGGGAGTTTGTTCCAGATATTTGGACCATAATAACTGAACGCTGCTTCTCCATGTTTAGTTCTGACTCTGGGGACAGAAAGCTGACCAGTCCCTGAAGACCTGAGAGATCTGGATGGTTCATAATTTAGCAGAAGATCAGAAATGTATTTTGGGCCTAAACCATTCAGTGCTTTATAAACCAGCAGCAGTATTTTGAAATCTATTCTTTGAAACACAGGAAGCCAGTGTAAAGACTTCAGAACAGGAGTGATGTGATCCACTGTCTTAGTGTTAGTGAGGACTCGAGCAGCGGCGTTCTGAATCAGCTGCAGCTGATTTTTTAGTGAGACCTGTGAAGACACCATTGCAGTAGTCGAGTCTACTGAAGATAAAAGCATGGACAAGTTTTTCCAAATCCTGCTGTGACATTAGTCTTTTAATACTAGATATATTCTTTAGGTGATAGTAAGCTGATTTAGTAACTGTTTTAATGTGACTGTTGAAACTCAGGTCAGAGTCCATGACTACACCTAGATTTCTGGCTTTATCTGTTGTTTTGAACATTGCAGACTGAAGCTCAGCGCTAACTTTTATACGTTCTGACTTTGCTCCAAAAACCATTACCTCAGTTTTATCTTTGTTTAATTGGAGAAAGTTCTGACACATCCAGTCATTGATTTGTTCAATGCACTTACTCAGTGTTTGAATTGGAGCATAGTCTCCTGGTGAAATTGTTACGTAGATTTGTGTGTCATCTGCATAGCTATGGTAATTTATTTTGTTGTTTTTCATTATCTGAGCCAGTGGTAGCATGTAGATGTTAAAGAGAAGAGGCCCCAAGATGGAGCCTTGAGGAACCCCACATGTCCTATTTGTCAACTCAGATGTGTATGTACCTATAGAAACCAAGTTGTTTCTGTCCTTTAGGTAGGATTCAAACCAATTTAGAACTGTTTCCGAAAGTCCCACCCAGTTTTCCAGTCGGTCTAGTAATATGCTGTGGTCAACAGTGTCAAACGCAGCACTGAGATCTAATAATACTAACACTGAAGTTCTGCCACTGTCTGTGTTTAAGTGGATGTCATTAAAGACCTTTACAAGAGCAGTCTCAGTGCTGTGGTTTGGACGAAAGCCTGACTGGAACACATCGAAACAGTTATTTAAATGCAAGAAATTACTCAACTGTTGAAAAACCACTTTTTCAATGATCTTACCTAGAAATGGCAGGTTTGATATGGGCCTGTAATTGTTCATTACTGAAGCATCTAGATTTTTCTTTTTTAAGAGCGGTTTAATGACTGCAGTTTTCAGGGCATGTGGAAAAATACCTGAGTGAAGAGATTTGTTTACTATATGAAGTAGATCTGAGGCCATGCAAGGCAAAACATCTTTGAAAAATCCTGTTGGAATAATATCAAGGCAGCAGGAGGAGGATTTCAGAAGTTGCATAATGTCCTCTAGGTTTTTATCATTATTCTGATGGAATTGTGTCATGGTGCTTGAATTGTTATTAGGTGGACACAGAGACAACACATTTGCTGTTCCTGATGCAGAGGCACTGACTGCTTGTCTGATTTTCTGAATTTTGTCAGTGAAGAAGGAGGCAAAATCATTATAGCCAGACCTTTGCTCTTAACTCATATTTGACTAGAGCAGTCATATGTTGCAGTTCAAACGCTGTCCAACCTCATGCATCCATGCCTATTTTTAAATTGAAAAAGCTTTATGCAAGAAAACTTTATTGCCGAAGGCAGTAAGAGCGCAGCTTGACTTTCATTCGATTGCGGGTAGAGGGTGCATGAAGGGTAGGTGAAAAAGGGAACGATTTTTCACAGGATGTTCAACAGCGGGATTTAAGCCATATGTATTCTGAGCTGTGTGTCGGGGTGAGTGATGGCCTGAGTGTAAGGGTGGTGACACGAGGTGAGCGGGTGAATACTAAAGACGCACAAGGTGAAATAGCTCCGTGTTGCTGTAAGGTTGGACACGGTCAGTAAAAAAAGGCTTATGTTGTTGACTGGTCAGACTCACAGCCCTACTAACAGCAACTGTCTCAGGAGGGATATCATAGCGATAATAGTCTTATAGCTTTTGACACTAATACTATCATTAATGATAATATACAACAAAAGAATGAAAGAAGCCTTTCAAATATGCACTTTGTCATTGTGTGCATGACTGTCTTAGAAAGGAATCCATCAGATGCTATTGAGAGCTATGAGTCACCCTCAGTCTGAACATCATATTAGATAATAAAGTCACTACATAGAGTAATAATAAAGGTTTAGCACACGTTCTTTCCCAAAGGTATATACTAAGTGGCTTTTGCTATTTAAGTCATGACATTGAGGGGTTTGAAACTATTTATGCTTTAGGTGATTCAGATTCGTCAAGCAGTAAAAGCTTGTTGCTAAGCAATATTAGTTCAAACCAACTGGAAAACTGGTACTTGCTGACAATAACAAATCATAAAAATGCTGAGACCTAATTTGTACTTATTGGAGTGACTCTCTGTGGTTCAGATATGATGCAGGGATGCAGCACAGCTCGGTGTTTACCTGTCCTACATAGACCAGCAGCCGGGCGCTGAGAGGGCTCTCATCAGGACTCAGCCAGAACTCAGAGTTATCATCAGACGACACCGAGAACTGGAAATCACCTGGAGGGGAAAAACATGATCAAAGTGTGCGCCGGTAGAAGTACATATTTATGATCCCAGATAAGTAGAACCAGGGCAATCAGATGGTAAAATTGATTCTTAGCTGGAAAAATGCACCTAAAATCTGATGCCCGAACTGCCTGAGGCAGCGGTCCGAGATGACACATTTAGTCGCAGTGATATCAAAGTTTTACAGTGACTGAATTTCTAATCCATATGTATCAACGGTGTGAATATAAATGAAGATGTTTGCATAGATCTACACTAGAGTTAGCCGTTAGTTGGTGAAGATTATCTTTAAAAAGCTTAATTATTACTATTCTAATACAGTGACGCATTCCAACATTCCCTTCTGAATCATAAACCTTTCCAACACACATATACAATTCCCTCCACCCCCCATATATATATATATTGCTGAAACTGAAAAGTAGGTTAAAACCGTGAATGCCAGTGTGGTTTTGCAGTGTACTCTCTAAAGGACCTGATGACAAGATCAGGTTGTGTTGGGTTTGGCAAACAGTAATGCAAAGTAGATATATTTGTAAACACAAGACAATATTCTATTACAGTGAGTGGGAATACTCCAAAGAGACACCGTTAAACTACATGCAAAAGCTACGTGGTGATGTATGCATCACATATGAAATATACTTGTATCCGTCTAAATGAGAATGATAAAAGAGCCATAGATTATCAAGGGTACATTAACAGCCGCAGGATATAGTGCAGGTCATGACTGTGACAGTTTTTATCGTCTGTAATCTGGAAAACCTCCAGGCATTTCTATGCTACAAACTCAGGTCAATGTAACACCCAATCAATCTACAATAGCATGTAGCAGGTTGTGTGTGTCAGTGTGAGGTGAAGGGCACTTGTTAGAGTGCTTGTCAGAATCCTCAAGATGACCTTTGAGTCATCATCTGTGGAGAGCCATGACAGCAGCGAAAGCTACACAGAAAACTGTAATGAACGGAGATCTAATTAATAACTCCAAATTCTGCAATGTGTGTAAGAGCCCTTGGGTGTAAAGACTTTTCAGTTCCCATAGAAACTGGGCTCAAGGGTAGGTCTTCAGGGGTCCTGCAATGAGATTTAGCTGGGATATGGCTGGAATTCAGTCCTGATACAAATGTGAATATCCACTATATTAGTGGCTCTCAGGAGCTTGGATTAAGAGGGCAGAGGGAATTGTCCACTCTTGTAAAGGACACATGCTCCAAGGCCACCGAGCCTCTGAGGAGGGGCTCACTAATAAGATGAGCTAGTTACCATCTCTGTAAGGGTGAAGGAAGCCAAATATTCTCAGGCCATAGTTCTTCCACTTTGGAGCGACTGCCAGCTTCTTCAGCGTGGTGCGGGTCTACAGTGAAACAGATAACAATTCAGATCATAGAGGCAGCAGTTTTAGCATTAATACAGAAAGAAAACAGCTTCAACTTTAAGTGTGAACATAACTGACCATATTTAACTAATGGAGCTTTTCAAAGAGGGATGGGATAATTTTGTATTTTATGTGGAACATGATAATTGTCATTGTGGTATACTTCCATTTAAATTGTAAGGGATGGACACACATATTAGTGTAGATCTATGCACAGATCCTCACATGAAAAATGTTATTAAGATTTATAATTGTTTTTTAATAGAAATATTAGTTTCTTGACAAAATGTAAAGCATTGATTATATGTTGATATTATTAGGGTCATTTTAGGAATCACAACTATTTAGATCAGAGTTATTATAATGTGTTATATTGTCCCAGTCAATTGTAACTAACTTGTGGAGCTAACGTTAGCTTAAATAATTAAGAATCTGGAAACAAGAACATCAAATCTGCGAGCGACCGACATTTCAGAATTGATAGAAATAAAATTAAAAGCATCTATCCACCACTGTTTTGGCAGATTTTTCCAAAGGTTACTACACATTTCTAGCGTTGAACTTAATATATCATTACATGCATATGTGCAATGAGAACTAAGAGCCTGACAGCTGAAGTAAAAGTAACTACATTAGTGTGACTGGTAAATAAACGCCATCAACAAAACAAATCATTTAACCAGTTGAGCCTCGAGCCTGTTTTTCACGCCTCAGGCTCGAAAATGACAATCCCAGCACATTTGACTATATCTTCACTTCTAAAAAGGGGTAAATTAATAATCTTTTTTCTCAAAGCAATGATAAACCTGTGAGTTGGATGTAGAAAAGTCAGAATCAATATAGAAATGTGTTATACAGGTGAGAGGTCAGTCAGCCCGCTCTGTATTACTTACATGAGGGTAGTGAGGGTAGTGCAGGTTCTTTCTGAGTTGGGCTATAGAGGAGCCACACCAGTCCTCAAACACATGCAGGTTGGCCTGTCCCTTATACTGCAGACACACAGAGACACACAGACAGACAGGTTAGTGCAGGCAGCAGCAACAGCATCACATTTGGTATTGAAAAGGCAGGTTATGCTTCAGCTACTGCATGTCCCATCCTGACAGCAAAATTGCCATGTGCACTGGTTTCAGAATATATATTTTGGAAATGTATATTATTTCTGATGCCGTGCAGGAGGAATGAATTCTTGGAGAGACATGTGAACGTAGTGTGAAGTTCTGAATGTTTGCACTGTCCTGGGTAAGAGAAGGTGACAGAGAGCTCTTCAGGAGTATCAGGAGGAGGAGGTGGTTGAGAATGTCTGGAGCAGTTTGTCAGAGCTCATCCTCTGCTCGTAGTCTGACATTTGTCTGAATTACACAGGGAAATCACAGGACACAGCAAGGACAGATGGTGAAACCGGTCTGCCTTGGGGCATAGTTTTTCACACACACACAGACACACACGAACACACAAATCTGCTCATATACAAGAAGAGAAAAATGTCCGATGCCTTGTGTGTCACGCTGTATTGGAAGTGGACTGTATTGGATCACATACAATGTAAAAGACAACATTAGAATGAACGGAAGACTTTAGTGTTTCAGATCCTCACACACAATCATAAACTCTCACAACACATTTTGTGGTACAGGGTGGTGTAATTCCATCTACAGTACACAACACTGCAGAGGAAATGTTACATATTCTCACACACACACACACACACACACACACACACACACACACACACACACACACACACACACACACACACACACACACACACACACACACACACACACACACACACACACACACACACACACACACACACACACACACACACACACACACACACACACACACACACACACTATGAGGAGTGGGTTGCCTGGTGGGTTCAAAGCATAGACTGGCTGTTTGTACCAGCTAGCCGTGCTGTCAACGTGAGCTCTCAAACAAATCAATCAAGTGATGATTGAGGAGTGAGAAGTGGCCTTGTGACACAGAAATGTAAAACCTGTTGTGTTTTCATCATAGGATTAGAGGGGTAAGGAGGGGAAGCTTTCTCGGGTAAACACCTCTACATGTTTACATTTAAAGGAGAAAGATGGAAGGTGTCATGCTCCTTAGGTAAATCACACAGGCATTCTAACAGACGGCCTGACTCGAGTGCTCCTTTTCGTTTATCTCCCGCCTCTGTACGGTGAACTAAGTGCCCTGCACACTGACAGCAGTGTGGTAATTACAGCTCATGCATTAACCACGAGGTAATTTTGTTGAGAAAACATGTCAGTGGGAAGCAGTGGGAATCCTGATTTTAATTCTTTATTTCTGTGCACTTTTCTTTTCTGCAGGAAGACTGATGCTAATTAATAACAGAAAGAGAAAGAGACGAGGATTCGTGGGATTGACAGGATAAAATAGTAGGAAAGCGACGGGTCAGAAAGATAACTGATGTTTGAAGAGGGAGTGGCAGAGAGGTGGAGGCATGGCGAGGTTAGAGAGATTTAGCAGATGGGACTAGTCCATGTGTAAATATGCCTTAGGTAAAGCTTTTAATAGATATCCTCTGGGGTTTAAAAGCAAACCTCTTTTTGGCCTGGCCCCCCTCCTCTTGTCAAATAGCAATAAGAGATTAGCTTTAAAAGTTACTTACTTATTCACACGCATATCCCTGTGCAGCCCTGGGTTTTCTGCCGTGTGCAATTGGTCTTAAGTTGTGGGTGACAGCACTGCGAGAGGTCTGTCTGTGCCTTAACAGGATGTGGAATGTGGCAGGAGGGAAGTCATTTCTTTCTTCATCCAACACTCATCTCTTTTCTGCCCTGACTGCTAAACCTCCCCTCCTCTGGTTATATCATTTAGGTTTCTCCCTGTGAGTGCTGCTCTCCTTCTCTTAATGCCACTATCCCTAATGTTGTCTCCTCTTCCCTCTGACCCCTCTGTTTCTGCCTCTGCATCCCTCCATCTCTGCCTGCATGCTGCCAAATGCTGTCAATGTCTCTCCTCTGTGTCTTTAGTTTCCCTGAGCTCAGCTGTCGGCTGTCAGTTCTCCGTGCTGTCTCTCTCTCTCTCTCTCTCTATCTTGCTTTTTTTGTCTCCCTCCTGATTCCTCGTTTTGGAGCCGGGGATGACACTCACATTAACAGTTTGTAGCGATAGTGTGTTTGGTTGTGTATCTTGTGCTTCAGTCTTCTCAAATGGCAGCATTTTAAAACCGTCTCAGCTCACATTTGTTTTTTAGTAATTGGCTGAAGAAGAGAATGGCTGCTGCTGCCTATCTCACGTTCTTCCTTCACTCTCATTTGTTGTGCTCTGGTATTTCATCCAAAACCAGTCCTTGTCACCATGGACAACTAGCTGTCTAATCTAGGTTCTAATGCTTCAAAAAGCATTGTTTCTTGTACTTCAATTCACATAAATTCAATTCGATTTCGGCTGATTGATACAAACATCTCTACTTTTCATTTTACTGCAGTATAACCATGTGTATTATATAGACTCTATAAATGACTCATCACTTCAATGTTTCCGAGAGTCTGCAATCACTCAAGAGGAGTAGAATGCAGATGTAGAAAAGATGCAATATGAATATCAATGAATATACATTTTTGGGGGTTCGGTCTTTAATATTTGAAGGCAATTATTGAGCATAACAATAATATTTAGTTTTTAGAAATACAGTAAGAATCCTTCAGTTCACGTGTCAACGTGTCTTTGAGACAAAAAACAACCGCATTGTATGGTAGCCCAGCCACCAGCTGTGTGTTTGTCTGTGTGTGTACTTTTTTTATATAAACATATGCAAAAAAGACTTGATACATTTTCAGCTCAAAATGCCAAAGACTGCACGTGTTTATCTTTTTGGGCCAATTGTCTGTTGTCCTCAGTCCCTCTTAATTCAGTATTACTTGTTGTTAGGGAAATAATTATCTCAGACTCCTAGGTGTGACATACAGGACCAACCTTGACGTCTGTTTATCTCCTTTAAGGACACAGGCTGCTTCAGCCAATAATGTTATTGTTCCCATTCTGTGACCGGTCAACACTAGGTCACAGATGGTCTTTGTTGTGGGTGCACTGGGACACTTCCTTCTTTGTTGTTTGTGGACTCCAGGGTATGACATCTTCGAGGCCATAAGTGGCGGACGCAGGTTACTCAGTGTGCCCAACTGGTTAAACTATCTTATCAAAACGTGTTGATTACTCTCTTTTGAAACCAGTTAAATGGGCTAACGAGAGAGAGGTTCTCCAGAATTGAGGTGGCAACCACCCGTGCAGTCAGGCCGTGACTGTGTGACTTGTGATGTGAATTCTCCGGCCGTAACTCCAAATACACCTCCAGTGTTTGACATCGAAGCTCCTGCTCTACCGTGTCTCCTTCCTGAGTCGGTGACTCCCACTGCATTGCTACACAGAAGTTTCCCTTACACTTGTCCTACCTGGTTATTTTTTGTTTTCATCCACCACTCCCTCTCTCTTATCACACTCTCTTAAGATACCACTCTTTCAAAGCCACAGAGCACCTACAGCTGTCGTTAAATAAGGATGAGGAGGACGAGAGGGGGATGGAAATAATGCCATCTGTCAAATAAGAAGAGTGAGGCAAAAAAAAGATAAAGACAGTAGGGGAATTCAAAGGTGTACAGGAGAGGAGCTGACTAAGACAACAACAACAACAACAACAACAACAACAACAACAACAACAACAACAACTGATGGGTAAATAAAATAAAAGGGACTGCTCAGCTTAAGAGGCATCACTGTTACCGCCTATTTTGCGCAGACCACACATTTCCTCCACATCACCACATCCCTTCTTAGCTTATCTCCAGCTCTCTAATGACTCCGCTCTCTGACCCATCTGGTCTCGCTGTAAAACAGAGTGCTCTCTCTTTATTCCAAAAATCTGGTGCAGCCTTCTGCGTTCATGTTGGCAGCGAGGCACTGACACATGGCTGCTCGGAGCACCGACTGATACTGTAAATCCTCTTTGGACAGGCAAAGTGAGACGTGATGTTCCAGGCAAAGGCACACTTGGGAATATAGAAAAGCATTCAGCTTGCTTCCCTAGGGTACAGTATGGAGAAGTGTTGATCAAATACATGCGTGACATAAGTAATTCCCTCTGTGACCATGACAGGAATGTTATCGCTATATGAAATCTTTCCATGTAAATGTATAGAGAGCATTAAGATTCTCCCTGCTTATTCTCCCTGCTTATCTCCTCTTACTCAGCCTATTAGTAATTTAGAAACGAGGGAGGAAGAGAAAACTGGAATTAGTACGTATGTGCAGCGAGGAGAAAAGGGGGTTTCAAAGGTGCAGAGGTTTGAAAGAGGAGATTATGAGGAAAGAGATATTGAGAACTCATTTCACACAGCAGCAAATATAGAAGGCAAGGATCACATGATCTAGATTCCAGCCTCATCAACTACTGTAATGAGGGATGGTATAATCTGCCATCTGTCCAACAATTACATATCGGGGATATAACATGATGGGGGATGCATGCGGAATATGAGACAGTGAACTGAAGATGGGCATACTTTTTTCAACTCCTGCTACAAGCTGTCGATCATGTTCATGAATTTAAGGAGAGGCCAGTAACAGAAATCCCGTTACTGCCTCATGTTTGTCCATTTTTTGGACAGACGGGTAGATAAAAGAAACACGGACTGAGTGAGCGGTGAGACAAATATCACACTTCCTCTGCTGCGTCCTCACATGTTATTGTAGGGTGACGGGGAGGTCACAGACAAGAAAAAGAGATTTCCTTCAGTCTTGTCGCCGTGTGTGTTTCTCCGTAAGAAGCCAGCTGTGACGGCTGCTCCAACCCGAGTCATGTGTCAGTGTTGTGCCACAGAATCTCCCTCACTTCCCTCTTGTGTGGTAAATAATAGGCTTTCCAAACGTGTGGCTTAGATATTTTACACTACACAAGCCAGAAAGAGAGATATTTGAGTCTGTCACTCAACATGGAGCCTGCCATGCTCCATCTTTTGCAAAAAGCCACTGTTTTTAGTTGAATACCTCCTGAGTATCGGATTAACATCACCGAACATATTTATAATACTTCTGGTATGATGTCTCTGTGGATTCAACGTGGACTAGTACACATGTAGAGAAATCATTAATAGTCCCCCTGATGTACAAGCCACTAATCTCTCTTACGATCACTGTCTGCTCGTGACTAGATCAAATAGTTCATTATGCCTAAATTCTCTCTGGATCCATGTTAGCTCACCTGGTTATCCCTTCATGCTTGACTTTTAAAAAGTGGCCCAGTTCTATATCTCTCGCTCTGATCTCTTTCCAGTGTCCTTGACGGACGGATGATGTCCAGCTGCATGTCAACACTAATCCACCGTGACCTTCGGGAACCTGGGAATCCTTATTACGTCCCCAATAGTGGCTGAAAACAACCCGCTAGACAAACGTAGGATGGACTCACAAAGGGCTGGGTGATGTGGAGAAAATCTGATATCATTATACGCAACATCAGTGTAGCGCTCACTACTTGTGCTTAGGCTTTTTTTTTACATATAATACATCAGTAAAATAGTTATAAAGGCTAAGATAAGATACAACTGTCGTATCATGTTTGTGTACAGATACAACCCAATGAAATGCAGTAAGCATCTAACCAGAAGTGTAAGTCTATATACTATTTCAACATGTAAATTACAGTAAGTGCAGTACTACAGCATACTGTAAGTGATGCTATTAGTAACAATATACAGATGTTACAAATGTTTATAACTTAAATATGTATATACAGAGGATAAATGGAGTTAGAGTTAAATGCAAAGTAGGTTTAAGGCACAGACAAGACAGTTGGTTATATGAACAGTAACATTAGGTAAAAACAAAATAATAGAAAAAGTGAAAATATAGAACAGATAGAACAGTCGGTTAAGTGAGATCACTTTACTGCAGCCTTTAAAACCAGGAAGAGATACTTATTACAATAACTGATACGTAAAAAGAGTAGTCTCATATCCGATACTGATACAAAATGTATAAATAAACAGCCCTAGACTCACATTCAAAACTCACATTCTAAAACTGTTAAATTGTGAAAATATGTAAAAAATTACATGAGCGATGCTTTCATTTTGCCTGTGGTGCTACTGGGTGTCATGGTGACCTCTGGCCGTCTGTGACAGCTGGCATATGGCTGCGCTCTACATCCACCAGCCCGAGTCTACGCCTCTCACAGCGCCAGCTCAGTGGCCCCTCAGACCTCTGCCATCTTGGCCGTTCATCAGGAAAACAAGTTAGTGCTGGTAAATAGGATGGATAGAGGGTGAGGAAAGCAAACCTTCTGCGCTTCATTTGATCTGAAAGGTTTATTTGCCTCAATGCAGCAGGAGTCTGAGAAAAGAGAGGAAGAGATCTTCGAGGATACATGTTGTCAGCAAACTGAATGGCATGTTGCTTTATGAGTAGGCTGGACTGAAGTCAAAGAAATGTTTACTTGTACAAGTGAGCTTTGATGCTAGTCCCGCCTAATGCAAAATGTAGTTTGAGAGGTTGTTGCAAAATGTATTTCCCTCTGTGGCTGCTTCGCTTCCCCGATCAAAACTAAAATAAGAAATTCAGTTTGGTGAATGAAATGATGTACATGTCTTTTTAGTGCAAATGCGCCCTTTGGTTTAAACGGTATGAACATAGAAAATGATAAAAGCAGAGCATGTTCATAATAAATAGTCTCGCTGTGCTCATACCATGAAATCTATTTACATTTGTGCAATTAGTCTACATGATCCCGATTCAGATAGCTTGTTTGGCTGCATTCCTCGCTTGGCGGTTGCATATCAATGTGTTGCTCATTTTCTAAGTAGCACCATTTTAAATTATGCCAAAATAAGCCTCCACAATTATGCAGGGCCCTCAATATTCAGGCGACAGATGTTTAAAAAGCAGATATCATCCACATGTGATCATTTACAAAGCCAAATTACGATATGTATGATGTCAAGCTATTTCATTGCTTATGTTTAAAAAAAGAAAAAGGGAAATATAAGCATTGTTTTTGTTTATTAATCGGAGTTTTTTTTTCCGTGATATATTGTGTTGCTGAGGAAATGCAACAAGGCAAAGGCTGGTTTCGTCAAGATTAGCTTAACCATAAGAGTCTGCTGAAATAAAACAGCGTGTTTGGCACTAACACTATCAGAAACATGCTGTGTTCATCTCCCCTGCCTTGTACAAAAGATGAAATGCATCAAGCTTTTTGGAAACAACAGTGAATTATACTAATTCCTGTAAAAAACCAAACATTCGGTATGGCTGCCCTCAAAGTGATCATCTTGAAAATAACAATAACTTCCTATTATCCAGCTCATGCTGTGTGTTGGAACTGTTTGAAGTGTTCAGCAGAGATATTAAAACTCTAGCCAAGGTAGGGAAAAACTAATTAATCTTTTTTTTGTAGATTAAACTCACAAGCACGCACACAACCCTGTAATTAAACTCTGTCGAACAGGTTACAAATCAGCAGCTTCCCTTATCACAAATCCGCTGCTTAATTGCCCTGTCTGCTGCTCCTTTTGGTACAGCGAGTACAGTATGTAAACTACATCAGTAAGTGAGCTGAAAAATTAGGATGAATCAAATCAAACTTGTAATCTACAGGTCAGAGGTGCCTTTAACTAAAGTCTGCTAATGGTTCGGGTTGAAATATTACCATCCTCGCACAATAATTCATCATCATATCCGCGAGGTACATTTTATTCTTCTGATAATGGCGCCAGAGAGTAACTGGATCCCTATTTGACCTCAAATACAAACTGCTGGTAGAAGGAAAAGTGAAACAAAATGTGAGTAAGATATCTGCGGCTAAATGAACTTTTTTTTTTAAAGTAAAACACTCAATTATTGAGCCACTAATGGAGTGATTGATGAAAGTTTCTTGCATGTTTGCCTGGCCTTGCTAGGTTTATCTGATGAGTCACACACATGCCAAAGCACATAAAGGACCTCAACATAATAATCATCATCATCATCATCCTCCTTCTGAAAGATGGAAGAAAGAGGGTTGAAAAGAAGATAATAAGTGCAGGCCTCAGAAAAATGCAAATAAAGGACAGGAAATCCTTTGTATTACCTCCGGTTTCCATGGCAATTTCTTGTGCCGCTGGCTGAGGAACTTCCGGATGTGGGTATGGTGTCTGCCATCAGCCCCTCCTGTGATCGGCTCGTCATCCTTGGAGAAAGGAGCAGAAACGACACATTTATTCCTCTTTCACTACAGAAATAGACATTGATGATAGAAAGAAACAATTAAATGTTGCTTTAAATCTCTGTGTTTAACTAAGCACATGTATCCATGCATTAAGCCATCCATCCATCCTTATTGAGGTAACATGACTCTTTACAATAAGCTACGTAATTGATATGTGAGATAAAGTAGCGTCAATAGCAAAACCCACATCCCTTTCTAACTCATGGAAGCATTAAGCAGTACAACTTGTACACTACAACTGAGAATATCACACACACAGAGGAACACACACACATACAGGGTTATTTCCCTAGAAGGATACTATTAAGACCCTGTGGAATCTCCTCTTAACCATTCACTCCTAATCCAGCGTTTGACTCGCCAAAGCCCTAATCTGCAACATACTCTAAACATCCAGCCGGCCAGCCAGGATCTCCTCTCGAGGGAGCCTGAACTCTCCCCCTGATCTGGGAATTAGCTCTAGTGCTCCGGTCAGAGCACTGCAGGGCTCTCTCTCCGTGGCCTGCTAAAAGCTGTGTTAATGTCAATGCTGTGGTCTGGTGTGACGGCTGGACAGAGCAGGACTTTGTGGCCAGCTCTGACGAGATAAAAGGCTTCTAGAGAAGAGCTACATTTGTGGAAAACCATCCTCTGTTGAGCAGCAGTGTCTAAGGACACAAACCTGAGGGGTTTCCAGCACCCTTGAAATGAGGGGATTTTGTCAATAAGGCACCAGGGTTACCAAAAAGCTGTCGGATGCCAAGCTTTTGATTACATGTTTCAACTTCCAGGGGAGAGAGTTGAAGAAAGGCAGGGAAGGTAATGATGAAAACATATGACAACGGGCTCCCCTCCTGTCTGACACCAGAGGAGGGCTTGACGTTTGTACGTACCAGAAGACTCACAAAGAAATCTCCAGCACTGCCTTACACTCACACACACTCTTAATAAGCACACTTTTGTGCACTCACTAAAAGGACTATCTTTTCATAGTATCATAACATTAATAGAAAGGATAGGATCACCCAGGACAGGACTCAGCGGTCAGTAGGCACTTGTTTTCATCACCTGCAGTAAAGCAATTGACGCTTACGTGAAGTATGTTCAAAAGCTGACATTTAACTAAAGGCGTAAATAAAGGCATGATGAAAATGACAGCTTTTTATTTGCTCTTAACTTTAAAATCTACTTAATTCCAATAAGGCTAACTAACATAACTTCAAATATATAGAACATTCACATTATTGAAAAGTTTACCTGTGTCCAGTAAAGATGGTAGACACCATTTTCTAAAATGTACCTGAGAAAACATTAATTAATTATAAATACCTTTAAAGATTTAGCTCTGAAGCAATTTACTTAATTTGCAATCAAATCACTAGAGCTTCGTTTCCTCATTTTCACTTTGCAAGTGTCCTTTATACATTTGCAGTGTTGCTGTTTTTAGACATTAAACCTACAGCTCTGTTTTGCTTCCACTTCTCATATGGTGTGGACCGTGGATAATGTCAGTGACATTGTTTGCCTGCTCTGAGCAAACCAAGCGCCAGGAGTAGGCAGCTATCTGCCAGCCAATCAGCTGTCACTATTAGAACAGGTGCATTGACTGTTCCAATGATGATGATGGATTATCCGTGTAGGTGAAGGACTTTGTGATCTGCGGTTACTGATTGTGATGAATAGAGACAATGTTTAAGGACTATTATGTTATCGGCCCCTAAAAGACCACACTCCAAATAACTGCTTGGCTTTGGACTGTAATTCACACGGACACCACTTTGCCAAAAGCGCTGCCTCAGCTCGATCCAACTTAAAGTCTGCTTATCGATGCAATACTAAGAGGTAGAGTTAAATTCATTGACCTGAGGTTGCACTACATCTATTAGCAGTACTCCTTTTCCCTACATAGTCATAATGTCTTTACACTTTGGCAAAGATGTTGTCATCACTTATAGCATGCAACTAATATTTTCTGTGACTCATTACTGCGAAATAACAGTTGGTAATTTCTAAGCAGATCTTCATTTGTATGGCTTTAGGCCCAGAACTGTGTTATCGTGTTTTGCTGATGATTAAAGTTGATGCTAAGGGCTCTGTCAGATGGCCTTATGTATTAAACATTGCATTAAGGCGAAGCAAGGAATTTCAATCACACTGATGAGGCGGCCTATTTATCAAGTGTTTATATTGCTATTTACCTTGTTGATTTTCAGTCAAATGAAAAGACAAATGGTCCTTAACCATGTGTACATTTTATGTGCTGAGGGAGCATTGCATCAGAAACATAAAGACTGGAGGAGAGCAACATTTAATTATAGCCAAACTAAGTTGTTTCATATACAAACACGCGAAAAGAGTCGTAAATCTCATAAGGATTGATAGATAGATGAGCTGTCCAATCAGTGTGCTCCCGCCAATGATACCCATCAAAAAAATAACTATAATGGGTGCTAGCCTTCTGGGAGTTTCCCTCACAGACTCTGAACGTTCATACATCACAATTCAAATGGGTGACCTTGCTTATCCGAGCTCAGAAAAACAACTGGAGCCAGCGTCTTGGAATACCAATGAGATTAATGAATCCCCCTTATTAAACAAACAAGCGCCAGTCTGCAGGGAGGGGGGTTTGAGGCTCCTTTCAAAAAATCTCCTCACCCCACTCACCACCATCAACCCTTGCAAATGAGCTTGATGGCTAGTCCTCAAATCATCTTTTCATTTTCAGCGCCCTGAAACATGAAAGTTAATAACATATTTGGAATAATTACATTATTCACAATTTTTCATTTATGTTAACTGCCGTAGACATGTAGAGTATTTTAATTAGTCACACCATAGCAATCATAATAATATAGATGCTTCCCAGTTCCATTGTTCATATTAATACATGCAGCTGGAAGCAGAGATACCTGGGCAACAGTCATTGCAGCAATGAATAACGGCAATGATTTATCACCGAAGAATAGCGGTGTTAAAGCTGCGCTGATCTACGATAGGGATGTTTCTGCATTTGATATAGAAAACATAAATTCAGCTCCTGTGCATCAGATAATGTTGGATAGGAGTTTGACACTATATCACCATGGAGCAGACATTTCCAATCTTTGTGACTGACAACATGGATGTGATGCATCGGCAGAGGAGTTTCTGCAGAGGGAAATAGGTAGATAAAAGCAAAGGGAAGAGACAGAAAGAGAAATAGAGAACATAAAAAGAGACATAAAAAGTGGCAAACTGGAGAATAAGCACCAGAACACAAGACGAATGAACAGAGACAAATACAGAAGAGAGAAAAGGTGACCGAAAGAGTAATAAAGTGGAAGACAGAGAGATGGATTTTTAGTACACAATTCTGTGCCAAGTTGTGTGCGAAGATCAACAAACAAGCTCTTTAAGGTTAATAATATTGCAGGTGATTGGCAAGAACCAGAAAACAGTACACCGCACAGTTTGAGCTGTTATTTATGTGTCTTCTACCTGCCCCTTTACCTCCATTGTTTACTGTATTCTTTCACACACAGTGACGTCACGAGCTACCCACAATGCAACGCGCGCCATATATATATATATAAATACGCCATTTTCCTGGAGGTGCTAATATCCTGGAGGTGCTAATGTAAACAGCTAGCTAAAGTAGCCAGGCAGAGCGCACTAGGTTTTTTTTCTGAATTAACGACCGAAGAAATCGCTGCATGTCTTCGGATTACATCTCTGGACTGGAGGGGTGTGCTCTAGGTCATTACCAGCGTAAATTAGAGCTGTGTGGGTTGTCCGATTGCCCTTACAGACTGCCTGCAGATGTATGGAAAAACAAACCTTGAAAGTGGCCTTCGTCGATTTTGGCAGCATCTACGTCTAATTTCTGGAAACACCAGGTGAATACCCCACTTGTCACAATAATATTATCATGCCATTGCATTTATGTGGTATTTTAGAGTTGACTAGATATTGATTAAGGCAATAGACTATGATATTCTGCTTGCACCTCGCGTGAAATGGTGGATACCGGAAGTACGGTGTCGCACTCGGCCCAATACCCGTATGTGTGTGTGAAATAATACTTTCTATACATATGTTTTATGATTGCGTTTTGTTATCTGTGTATCATTAACCATTGCATTTTCTCCGAGGTGGACAATAAAGCATATCTAATAAATTTGTATGATGCACTGGATAGAGTAATGCGTTCACACCGCAGTACTTTTCCCACTTTAGTTCCGATATAGTTCCGAAATAAAAAGAGCCGGAACTAAAATTAGTTCATGAGAAACTTTTTACCCCCTTTTTCTCCCTGCTAGAGAGCAGGGAGAAAAAGGTTCCTATGTCTGATTGGCTGGGTGGATTGCAAACCACGCCCCGTAGAACTCCCCAAAAAGTTTTGTGAAGCCGCCATTTTATTATCCTTGCATTAGCATTATTAGCATTAGCATTAGCCCAGCGCACAAACGCAGAGAGACTAACTTATGGCAACACAAAATAAAACATGGGAGCGGTGGAGATGAGGAGGTGTCAGCGTTCTGGCGATTTACTCGGAAGGCTGCTGCTGGGAGTCCCAGCAGCTTCTACTGAAGCCAGTCCCCAACTCCGGGGACTTCCGGCCGGGGACTTTGGGCAGCAGTATACGCCGTGAAGTTGTTTGCGGCCTGCCAGTAAAACCAAAGCAGAAGAAGACGAAGTGACGTCAGCGGCTTCATTTGCCTAATCCTCACCCAGGGACTTATTCCCGTGTTAACGCGATCCGTACTTAGTTCATGAGAACTAAAGAGTTCTCATGAACTAAGTTCTGATGAACCTTTGTGGGGAAAGTACTGCGGTGTGAAAGAACGGACACAACCAATCCATATTATAAAGAGACCTGTAAATGTAACAACACAGTCTACACACTCCTCACTTTTTTCAAGGTTCACTACAAGCTTGTCCTCGTCTGTGTTGCTCAATAAATGTTAGAATGTAATTCAAAATAGAAATTGAAGGGGAGTTTTCAATCAATGCTTAGAACTTGAGGAATGTGATGCAAGCTTGTAAGCATTGTAACGAACAGATGAAGACAAATGATTGAGGAACATTTTTTTTTTCAAAGGGGGTACATGATTGAAAAAAGTTTGAGAACCACTGCCTTAGAGGACCAATTATGCCACCTCCACACAGGGAGGTACTTGTTAAGTGAATTAGCCTCACAGGACATGTTGGGCTTCAAAAGCATGTTTATGCAAGTCCTTAAGAAGTATCATGGGAAAAGGAGCCCTTCAAGACTCAGGGTGATTATTAGAGAAGTGTTCAATGGGACCCAGGTGCACCTGGTCTTTCACGAACACAATCACCATAGCAACACCACAAACCAGTGGATGAGCTAGTGACTGCACATGATACAAACATATGTTTTCCTCATGCTGTACTGACAATTAAATTGCTCTTACATCACTCTGTTTCAAAGTGCTCTCTCTTCAGAAGCTGAAGGGACAGGAAGACATGTGAAAAATTAATGATTTGCCTTTGATGCACACATCCTTTGTTGCTTTTGACAACAAAAAGATCAGAGCAATGCCCGTACCGTGCTAAGATATTTATTTTAGAGCCAGAAGAAACGGCTGTGTTAACTTGAAATGTCCTCTATTGTGTTGGAAAGCAAGGACAGCTCGCTGATGAAAGCTGGCCACTTTGATAAACGGATACTACTGGCACATCAGCAAACACTGTCTGCTGGAAACTCAAATGTAATGTTTGCCCGCAGACGGCGATATGTTGACGTGGCTGCTCCGGGTGTTGGCTAATGAATAGGATTGTCCTGGGAACCATGTCAGTGATCCCGGATCAGCACCCGTGAGCACTGGGAGGTTGAATACATCTGCACTCTGATCTGACAGTCAGCCGTTTCAGTCCATTTCAGTAAGAATGAAGCTTTGGGAGCCCCACTACCTTTACATCTCTATCCCTTATAACAAAGTGGCTGGCACTACTGAACAGAAATCAGCCCGAGCGCATTCAGTTAAACTATTGCAGAACAAATCCCAGCCAACAGAGAGAAGGAGTGCAACTATTTTTGTCTCGCTGGTTGCATTATTCATGTTAGAAATTGCATGCCGGTCAATGGAACAACAGTAGAGCGGCTGAGTGAGGAAGGGAGGGAAAAAAATGGAACATAAATAAGGGACGGCTGCAGTCGATAATAGGAGTGATAGAGTCAGTGGCTCCAATTCATTGGTTGAAAGATTAATGGCGCAGAGATGAGTACGGCAGGGAGACAATAAGAAACAAAGGAGAAGAAGGAGGGACCAGACGGAGGGAGGGGGGGGATGGACGGATGGTGAGAATAAAAACTGGAGACAACTGAGTATTTGCGTGCGAGCATAAGAGTGTAGAAACAATAGGCCTGCTTGCGTGTGTGTGTGTGTGTGTGTGTGTGTGTGTGTGTGTGTGTGTGTGTGTGTGTGTGTGTGTGTGTGTGTGTGTGTGTGTGTGTGTGTGTGTGTGTGTGTGTGTGTGTGTGTGTGTGTGTGTGTGTGTGTGTGTGTGTGTGTGTGTGTGTGTGTGTGTGTGTGTGTGTGTGTGTGTGTGTGTGTGTGTGTGTGTGTGTGTGTGTGTGTGTGTGTGTGTGTGTGTGTGTGTGTGTGTGTGTGTGTGTGTGTGTGTGTGTGTGTGTGTGTGTGTGTGTGTGTGTGTGCCCATGGGCTACTACAAACAGGCAGCTTATATTGAGGTGTATGTACGTCACAAAATGTGTAATTTATTGATTTAGGTCTGGGACGAGCTGTAGGACTTCTGTCATGCTTGAGTCCACATCGATACAGCAGACATGTAAGGACTGCGAGGAGCCGAGCAATATCTCTCGGGATCAATGATGATCTGGAGAACTAATGCCTCAAGTGCTCTGATTCGAAATCAAAATGTATTCTCTCAGGCCCTTTTGTTACATATCAAAGTTGTTTTACCATTGGAATACATTTTTGACAAAGAGCAAACTGATTGAGTAACCATGTGTTAACTCTTCAAGTAGTTTAATAAACACATTTACGGCAGATAGAAAATGTTGGTGTATTGCTTCAAATTCAAAGAAAACATACTGGTATTTTGAAAAAAGCAACATTCAACTTGATGATAATGAATCAAAATTATTTAAAAATATTTGGCTTATTAATTGCGGGCAGGATTTTGCGTTGGGTTCAAAGGTTGAGAGAGAAAGCAAGCAAAGTGTAAGCCCTCTTTTTGGTGGATTGTCATCTTTGCACAGTAATTAAAACCGTCTGAGCAGGGGTTCCGTAAAACCTGAGGGAAAATACTCGGCGGAAAGACGGCTTAAGGTGACTTAATTCATTATAAATCTAATGTAAGTCCCTTTTAACAAGACACGGGGCAGATACGCAGAAAAGGAAAAATAATTGTTGGAAGGTGACAGAAAGCAGAGTGATGAGAGGAAGCAAGCAGCGTATGAGCTAGAGAGAAGCCTTGTGCCATGCTCTCCCTCTGTTGGAAGAACCAACCGCAATTTTATTAAACTGTATAAGCAACAAATTGCGGTAAGGCTTGGATAAAAAAGATGAATAAAGTAAAAGAGGTCTGTCATGTAAAGGTTTTCTGTCCAGGCTGATTATCACTGATGGAGTGTGACACGGGGCAGCTGGCAAACTGAACAGGCAAACAGTCGACTGTCAATCATCCCCGACCTGCTTGGTGCTCAATCTGACCTGATCAACACTGAGATCGCCACGGAGACACCGAGGCGGGCTAATAGAGAGAAGGACACACACACACACACACACACACACACACACACACACACACACACACACACACACACACACACACACACACACACACACACACACACACACACACACACACACACACACACACACACACACACACACACACACACACACACACACACACACACACAGGCTCTCATGTGACGTAATGGTGCATTAACTTGTACTGCACATTCTTTCCCAACTGTTTTTCTCAGCCCTAGGCAGAGAAAACAGATAGATGGAGGGATGAACATTATTTTCAGTATCGACCAGATTGTGCTCAGAGTACTTCCGCACATTAAAAAACACCTGGCTGGTTTCTTTTGGCGGAGCAGAGCCTCTCCACCGGTTTGAAAAAGGACCAAGGTTTTCAGACGTCGGGCCAATGCTGAACAAAAGGTTTCTCTGTAGGTTCTTAAGGACAATAACAGGAATGAGGAAAAATCAACAAAGATGAGTGAATAAAGGAAGCTATATTGTGCCAGAAGTCCAAAGTAAAACATTGGAAGACATAAGGAGCCAGTGTTACATTTGGGAACATCGGGTAATTGTTTGCATATTTCGCTCTACCGTTTGAACAGATCCTTAATGTGCTAATTAGTTTTAAGAGCTGTTATTTTAATTATATTTCCTTAGGTGCTGTTTTATGTGTGTTTGCAGTTTGAAAAAATATCTGAAAGTCTAAACTTCGACTGCTTTCACTTTAATTTACCAAACATGGCGCAGGGTGACCAACTGCTCCTACAATAATCAAACAGGCAAGAGCGTCTTTGTGGTGAGCACTTGTGCATCAAACTGTGTATTTATTGAACACGACACCTAAAACCTTAGCACATCTGGTGGTAAGACATCAAAGCTTACATTTAAAATACAACAATTACTCCTTCCTCCCACTCTAAACTAAACAGCTCCCTTGACCTAAATCAAGGATGTGATATGAGGTAACTCTCTGTCCACACACACACACACACACACACACACACACACACACACACACACACACACACACACACACACACACACACACACACACACACACACACACACACACACACTTGTCCAACATGTATCTACTTGGCAAAAGGAAGCAAATTAAAATGCTGAGATAAATATTGAATGAAAGTACCATGAAAAGTTTAATAACGGGAGTTGCGAGGAAATGTTCTTCAGCCTTTTATCTTAAGCGTCCCCTTCACAACATCAACAACAATCCAGAAATTAATATTAATTCACCATACTAATAGGACTGTCACACATGGATCTATTAAAAACAATTTACACATAATTTGCATATCCTAACTTTAACATGTGAATGTGTGTTGGTGTATTCTGCCTTTGCTTGTACACTTCAGTCCATACATGTACATGCACACAGTTGAACTTCATTACTTGACTTCACTTCATTATAATAAAAAGTGGCGTGTTGGGATCAATAAGCTAACAGCAAGAACCTCAGGAGGTGGTCGTGTCTTCATTATCCGTGATCGTAAGTAAAGACGGCACGATAGAAAGGACCCAGCGTGCTTTTATGGAGATTGTGCAGTGCTTACAATCAATAATTTACATCTTCTTATCTTACCCCTGCTGAATAAATACACTCATATGCTCTGAATATGTGAGGAACAGGTATCAGACAATATCACAAAAAAGCCCTAACAAGAATTTTACAAAAATAATATTCACATGAGTTAATAAAATAGAAATGTTAAGTGATTTAGCTGTTAAAGAAAAATGCAGAAACCGGTTTATATGCACTCATTTTAGTGAGCTGAGGAATCAATACCACTAACAATGGCTTGTTAGGACTTAAACAGGTGAGTGAGGCAGCATGCAGTTTCTAGTTCACTTCACTGGCACAGCAGCATCTTAATGGAGCGATTAGTTACACTGCTGTTGGATAAGTCAAAATATCTTCTGAGAGGAAGGTCTAGAGGAAAGCTGAATTTCAGCATTTCCAGTGATGTGGGTCTTCTATCAGTCTGGGGCACAGGGGGAAAGTGACTGGCAACTGTTTCAGCTGTTGGCAGTTGACAATTGCCACTCATGGCTATTTATCTCCCCCACAGTTAGCAACACGCCAACAATGCGTTTACTGGGGTGAGAAAAGACAACACTGACTGATTAAAAGCCATAGTCAGTGTTCACTTTGTGTTTTCACAAGCTCTGTATTTCAAGCACTGTCACACCAACCAAAATGTTACTAAAATATTGGTCTGGCGACTTTACCCTTCTGCAGGCAACAGGCATTGTTTTTGTGGTTCTTGTGCAGCTAAGATATCCTGGCTAATATTTCCGAGTCAGTGCCTGGGTATTAGCAACTTGAGATTTAAGATAGGAGTCGGAAAGACGTCCGCGACCGGATTGTTTCATGCTAATTTTAATCTAATAAAATAATCAAAATGAATTCTTTCTCACTCACAAAATGCGTTCAACCAGATCACAGATCATGATTCTGCATTCATATGCAAGTATTTGTTTAAGGAGATTATTGACGTCCTAATATAGGCCGGTGCAGTTTTTACAGCAAACCGTATGAAAGGAGAATTAATGTATCCGCATGTTTAAGGGCATGCCACTACACAAGCAGTAACATCTTCAGACGTACAGCTACAAGACGTATTGACTGTGTAATGTGAGTTGCAGTGCGTTTCACATGCTGTTTCTGTGAAATGTAGGTTCCCTACTGTCTGCCAGTATACCGCATCTGACATTTCTGCTGACCAGCACTCCCCAGCTCTCTGTTCTGTTTAAGTAGTTTCTTCCCTCCATCCTTCTTCCTAAGGCAATTTTCCAGCTCCTTCCTCTCTTTTCCTTTCTACTAAGAAATACTGTTTAATTCAGTTTGAATGAACTGTTTCCTACAAGTCCGGAGAGATCAAAATGAATGCTTAATAGAAAAACCTTCCCCTCCCTGACAAGATGTATGAAGGACCACTTATTATAAGCTCTGAGTGCTCTTTAAAACATTTGCCAATCACTCAATTTAAAGTCTCCTAATCGACCCGGTGCAACCAGAAACTAACTGGGATTAATGGTTGCAGAGTAAGTAACGATTGATCAGAACAAACCCTTGGCTTTCCATCCTAGCTAAAGACTGATAAAAAAGTTTCTGAGGCTAAAGGCAAACAAAACGACTAAAATGACAGAAAGTTTGGCCAAAAATGAACAAGCAACAATTTAATTTTCATGGAAGTGAGCATTAGGGGTTAAAACGAAAGGCTTCGATGTATTTGACTTTGTTTAAGTGCTTTTAATTTTGGAAGCGGGCCAGCGGGAGATGGGGAGATGAAAGGAAGCTGTGGCCACACCAGAGTCCATTTTATCTAATGTAATCAAACACAGGGATGTGTCAGCAAAGCCTGTGGCACCAGGGGATGACTTTTACTGTTTTCACTTTTACCTTTTCATCCTTACCCCATGATGTCTTTCTGCTTCGTTTTAAATGTTGATATCACCCTTGGGCTCTGAGAACATTTCCGACTCAGTCTTTCATCTCAAGGAAAGCCTCTGTAGCTCAGCATCCATGCGTGGATACCGTACATTTACATATACGTGTTCCAGATGACCGGCGGCATCTTTGACCTTTTGTTGCCTTTTCAAATCCCAGTCTTTCTCTTTGTTTTTCTTACCCGGTAGAGACTACAGTCTTGCCAATGAAATTCAAACCGACAGGACAGACAGGAGCAGCTTTGAGGAGGCCTCTGGTTAATAAACTGTGTCACGAAGAATGTCTCTCTATGGGACACTTCATGGACAGAGATCTTACGCCCACCTGTTTAGTCTCCACTGTTCACGCCTCACTTCCACTTTTTCCTCACATCCCTTCATGTGCCTCTATGTTGATTCATGTTATGTCATCACCCTCAAACATCCCTCACCGTCCTTTGTCACCAAGAAAGGTAATTAAAATATCCCTCACCGTCCTTTGTCACCAAGAAAGGTAATTAAAATAGTCCCCTGCTGCTTTTTGTTTAAGGTTCCCGTCACCCACCACAAGCCTTGGAACCACTTCACAGCAACCCGCTGCCACCGTTTAGCCCTACAGCTCTTTCACAACACAAAGCCACCAAGGTCATTTATGCAACTTTATTCCTACAAGTATACACCCAGCCTGACAGAGGAAACGTACTGCTAGACGTACGCTTTTTTCACAGCAGTCCAAATTTAAGAAATGTTTGTTTTCCCTGGGTTACAGATTCATACCCTTAAAATAAGTAGCATTTTCTACCGTACAAAGAACAGAACAACTACAAGGTTTGTCTTAAAACATTGGCAGTGAGGGGTATCCACTAAGTTTTATTAAAGTAGTTTGGTCTGTCTGCTGCTGTCACAGAGAGACGGTTTGAATGATGATGCAATGTCTATAATTCATACCTTAAGAATAAAACACACCCTGTAATGAAAATGCCAGAATTGCAAGTGTTGCTGCTAGATTTGACACCCTTATCACCTGTGCACTATTTTGACTCTTAGTTTCTGTTTTTCACTGCCTTACTTTCACATTTCATCATTCTGCCTCCAACTTCTTTGACATCAGCTCTATTTCAGCACCCACGCAGCAAAGTCACGACTAACTTTGTGGCATGGGTATTCATTGGTGCCTGTGCATGTTAGTGGAGATGAATGGCGGCAAGAAAAGAACAATGAATCTTCATAATAGCTGCTGTGTGTCTCTCGCCCATACACACCCACAATCCTCAGCTGCTCCTTTGTCTTTAGGCTACTGTTTTTGTATCTCATGCCGTCCCTTCACCCCTCCTCATGTGCTATCCATTCATACAACCACCTGTCCATCCAATCTCTAGACACCTGGAAGGAGGCGTAAAGGTAATTTATAACTCATAGGGACACCGTGTCCTCTATTTACAGCTTGCCCACCCTCTTTGAATCATCCATCTATATAAATCAGGTGCGTGGGTTGTACTTTATCTACCTGCAGGCGTGTTGTCAGATCAGAAATGACATGTACTGTACTTACATGCCTTTACCTATAATTGTACAAAAAAATGACTACAGGAAACCCACACGTTGTATGACACCACTCACTTCTTGAGTACTGGATTGAAAGATAAAAAAGCTTGATAGCATTTTCCTCACCATACTTTATAAGAGAACAGTACATGAGGACTGTGGCTTTCGTGTACTGCATGCTTCCCATTATTATAATTTCAGTGTGTGATTTATGTCCTGTCCTGTTTCAGTCTTACATATACTGACAGATATCTCTAGATATTGTAATAGGTAGAGCAATACCATCATTGTATCTGGAACTTGTATTGCATTACTGTTTCGTGCGCTGCATGGAGGACAGTGATTGGCTGTGACACAGCTGTTGCTCAGGGTCAACTCTTTCAATTTTACTCTGTATGGCTGCCTCATCATCTTTTCTTCTTCTTGTGCTGTGTCCATCACATTAATGTCCAATTCTCACCCCACCAATCTGTCTGATTCTTTCCCCCTCTCTCTCTCTCTGAGCCTGCAGACAATTCTGGGAATAGTATAACGGATCATTTAACACGTATATTAGACATTCCCTTGTTATGGCTGTACAAATTCAACCAAACCTTCTGTACCTTTTCCACATGAAAAAACCTGCCTTCAGTTTTTAAATCCTACGCTTCGCACAGTAGTCACATAACGTGATCTTGTAAAAGAACAAACTATGTCTTCCTGCTTGTTTTTTGCTTTAACTGTGTGCAGTGTGTGACAAGTGGACTTTTATCCTGAATTGCTGTAGCTTCTAATTATCACAGATGTTAGGCTCTGTCATTGTTAGTCTTCCTTAGCTGTGTGCCAACTTCTATCTCATCCATTTAGTCACTTCATGTGCAAATAAAAGCTAACCCTCTTCTGTAAATCATGCACTTGTGGTTGCATTAATTACAGCAGCATAAAATCCTCTTGACCCTGAGAGAGACACGCATGCAAACAGTTGTAAGCACTGGCCGCTGTGAGAGTTGGTCTTCATGCTCCTGCTGGCATGTGTGTGAGAATTATCAATATTGCAATACATATGCCCTCTACCCACCTACTCGATGCACCACACACGACTAAAACCACGGAAATTAAGAAGTGCTTCAAGCTGTTAGAAATCCAGACACAATTTCATGAGAAAGGAAAACTAAAGGCAACTTTTCCAAATCACAGTGGAAATAAGCAGAACAGATGTTAGATGGTGAATACATCATGATCAAGCCTCGCAGGTCGTGGTTGTGATTTTAAATGGGTTTTAAATTAAAATCTTCAGGGAAAACTTTTAACAGTTGCCAATTATTAGTCATCTGGAGGAGGTCTGTACATTATCTTTTGTGAGCATCTTATCGACTGGAAAAGTTTAAGAAAGTATTTCCGCTCATTATCATGTGCCCCTTCTGATATCAGCACTAACAGGTGGGTTGACAGTTGTGATGTGTGTGTTGTTGGCTTATCATTATTCAGTGTGAGCTGTGTCGATTGGCTTCATTTGTACAGTTCGTTTTTTAATAACAGTACATCCACAGAGATAGCTTTTAGGTGACTCATCTATAATATATATATATTTAAAAGTAATGATAATAACTTTGCACTAGACCTTAAAAAGAAAACAATATAAAAGTTCTGAATCTTAAATTAATTTACGTTCTTCATGTACAGTGACAGGAATTCTTCCGTCTTTTGTTTTTAATTAAGAACAAGCCCACAACACAGACAGAGAGACACTCTCACAAACATTGATTCACTGGTTACAAATAACTTAGTGTTGCTCCTGTCCGGTCAGGCGCAAATTGAAAAAGCCAATAAAAATTGGTTTTCTCCTGCCAGCTGTCCTCTCACAAGAATCTGAAATGGCCACTCCGGCTCCATCTATGCCTCCCAGCCAGCGGCATTGACTTGTGTGTCGATATACCTGCACATTTCTCCTGGCTCAAGTGAGAAGAAAGAGGCAGTGGGTTGTTTAATGACAGCATAAATCCAGAAGGATGCTTAAAAGGAATTGATATCCTGACAATAACAACGGATCCAAACAAAGCGCTTCAGTAGCACGCTGTCTGTACTGTAGCCAGATTAATAGACTGCTAGCTTGGCCAGTTTAGGTCATTACCAGTGGATGAGATACATGAAGAATAATTAGTCTTTGCTTTATCTTGGCCAGTTCATAGTCCTGTGTAATGCTTAATCCTTTTTTTTATCCATTTTCTCAAAGCGCTGGTACGACATGTGAGTTGTCATAGCAGCACATTAAGGGGAAGATTGCATCTGATATATGTGGCGTGATTGGAAAAGCTGGTAAATGAGGCCTGTCTCATTTAGAAGCTTCTCACAAAGACTTTTAAAGGTCAGATTCAAACTGTGGTTTCTATGGTAATCACAACAGTGTCATCAGTAACTGACAAGTGCAGCAGGTTATATTGACTTAAATATTATGGCATTTTAATTACATCATTATACCAGTATCATAATGGACTTAATGTCAAATGAAATTGAAATGCAAATGCAGAGCATACCATTCCCCTCATATAAGATGAGGTGGGGAGAGAGGAGGGGGAGTGAGGAAGAGTAGCGAAGGTTCTGGAAGCTGAGATACACAATGTTGTATCATTTTATTCTATACTGTAGTAGATATAACAACTTCAATATGTCCAAAAACTCAGCTGCCTGCTTGCTCACCTCCACCTGACGCTACGAACACATCCCCCCTATCCTCCATGACCTCCACTGGCTCCCCATCAAACACCGCATTGACTTTATAATCTTACTTTTAACTTACAAAGCCCTCAACAACCTTGCCCCCGCACCTCATCCAACGACTCACCCCCGACCCGTCGCCTCAGGTCTGCTGAAGCTAACCTACTGCAGCCCATCAGGACAAAGCTCCGGACCTGGGGCGACAGGGCCTTCACAGCAGCCTCCCCCTCACTCTGGAACTCCCTCTCCAGCCACGTCAGATCTACCAACACCTCACATCATTCAAACAATCCCTCAAAACTCACCTTTTCCCTCTTGCCTTCAACTCCTAATCAACTAAACCCTCGCCCTTATTCCACCTAGCTTAGCACTTTTTACTGTTGTTATTTTTGTTTTACTTGCTTGTCAAGTGCTTTGAGCACCAGGAAAAGCGCTATATAAATGTAATGTATTATTATTATTATTATATAGTGTAAAGTACATGAAATATATTAAGGATAACATTAGGCACCCTCATTTAAGTATGATTAAGCAGACATTGTACAAATCATTTGTATTTATGTCACATTCCTTACACCTAGGTTGCTGCATATCAGAATACAAATAAATAAATAAATAATCTTAAAATACAACAGTTCTGATTACTGTGTCTTCATATTTTATATTAAGATTTACCATAGTATCAATATATTATAAACATGTATTTTTGAACTTTGATAGATGATTTATTTACATATATTTATATAAACTGATCCTTATTAATATTATTTAAAAATGTTAGCGTATTTCAGTATTCATATAATGAATAAGTAGCCAATAAGAGCCAATTACATCCATTTATGAAAGCTTTGAGAGAATAAATATTCAGCTTGACTGATATGTACAGGTACATCATATACCATGAAATATGTTGAACTGTGTTATCAATCATTGATTCAATGTATATACAACAGTAAAGGATACATTCTTTTTTGATGAAAAATACATGAAACGACAATCCAATTATAAATAATGTAGTAAGTGTATACATAGTGCTAATCAATGCATAATGGGGGATGTAAAGTAAAGAGTTTCCATGTAAACTACATAAGGACATTAACCCAGATCATTCTGTTTCATTGGGCAGGGGATAAGAACACTGGCAGAAGAAGAGGAGACAGAGGAATGATGACAGGGCAATTAGAATAGTTGAAGACAGGTGGAGAAAAAGCTGGGTGACCATGGGTGGTGAGGGAAGGGGAGATCAATCAACAGGCTCCATGGGTCTGGCCTGTGCTCGGACAGCGTGGGGACAGCAGAGATCAATGAGGAGTCAGGCCCACGGGCTGGTTCACCACATGAGACCATCAATTATAGACTGGAGACACACACCGGCAGAATGAGGGGAGAAGAAATTAAAGCGGAGAAGAGAGGTAGATGAGGAGAAGAGGAGACGGAGGTAGAGACGCAGACAAAAATACTGAAAGTGTAAAAGACGTAAGAAAGTTGCCTTATTTAAAAAGAATAACACAATTCATTTTATAGTTAAATTCAATAAATAAAGACTTTATTTCATGTAATATTATAATCGTTAAAATATGGCATGATTTAATACAGTTTTGTTTTATATGTGTATAAGTGTTTGTTGTTTTTTGTGCCTAGGAACTAATGTTTGTTCATGCACTGGTACTGCATGTTTTGTTGATGCACTGGGCAACTCAACGTGGGTTGATGTCTTTATTGAAGCTCTGCTGCAGTCCGTGACATAAAGTTATCATTGTGACTTAAAGTTACTCAGAAAGGAAACTTAAAAGAATCAAATAATCTCCTTTCACGACAAGCGGCCAACGAGGTATTTGTTTCATATTTTCATGTGGGCGTCATGTCCTATTTTCTCATATTTGTATCTGTAGCATACTATGCTAATGTCTTTGGCTATGTATATGTGTTATTCGTTGTTGTAGTTCTCACAGCGTAACGGAAGAAGGGAGGCTACAAAATTAAACGCCAAAAATAAACACCCATTTTAAAGAACCAACCTGTGTCTGTGTCGTGAAGAGAGCTACAGAAAGAGTTAGACGCACATAGGAACAGCCGTTGACCTTGAAAGTCAATTGTATGTATGAGAAACATTTGAATTGATAACTGAAGTGGGAGTGAATGTCGAGTTAAATCAAAACACTGTTTTACCAGCGTGTTTCTACGCCTACAAGAACGTTAACCTGTAATATTGTCATCAGTGTTTTTTATCAGCAGGACTTATTCCGTGAGGAAACTTAATGAGTTACATCTCTCAATACACTTGTGAATGTTTTGAGGCCACCCTTAGATTAAAGAGTGCAGACTAAAATTAAAAATAGGCACTTGAAAGCTGGCACCTATAGAAACTCCCTGGTGGGAAGCTGAAGCAAAACACGAACATCTCCTCCAACTCTTCAGCGATATGGCACTCGCTCCAACTCTGGTGAACAGGGAATACTGATGAAAGCAGGAAGTGTTCCCACAGGAATGCAAATGAACCTCTCCCTTAGACCTACAGATATTCAGCATGCCCACACTGATAATTGTATCTTCCTATTCAATTACTCACAACGCTCCATCCATCCTTCTACTCATGGTGCTACTCTGCAAAGTCTTCCTTATCGGCCTCTTTTCAAAAGCCTCTGTCGTGGGAGATTTGGCGAGAACGATGAAGAGGGTGGGGAGAGTGTTTTCTCTTCTATTGTTTAATAAGGTCCTTATCCCTGCCTTGTTTCTATTGCCTATAAAGAGTCTTAATGGAACAACAACAACAAAAATGGAGGTATGCACTCTCTTTGTTTCTCTTTATCAAGGGACAACAGGAGCAGCACCTGCTTGTTTAATCTGGCAGACACACAGGCAGCTCCTACACACTCACATACATACACAATGCAGGGATAGCACCCACTGCCAGGCCATTTTCTATGATCCAGCCTCCTAGAAGCACTTAAAACATTAAGCACTTAACACAGTTTGTCTTGCAGAGGTTGATGCATTTTCCCATCCAAGGCCTTTGACTATAAGTACTTTATGTTCTCAAGGATTGTGATCATGTAACGCTGCATAGCCTGTATGAGTAGGTCTGCAATGTTATGATGTAAGCACATTATAATGTAGTGTTTGCTTTAGTTGTATCCTTGTGAAATAAGCAGATATATGCATTATGAAACTGAAGAAGCAGGTAACACTATACATTAACCATCCACTCCCACAACCTGGGGTCCATTTCAAACTTGTTTTTATTTTTTATTTATGTAGAAAAGTTTAAACAATGATGAACATGACAGACTTGACCAGATAATAATTCATTCTGGAAATTGGCAACCGTAATAGCTTTTCCTTAATAATTGAAGTCCTGAACTCATTGACTTCCAGTGCCTTTATGCTTTTATCCAAAGTGACTTACAAACACTTCAATACAAAATACATGCCTAAAGGAGCAATTATGGGTTGAGTATCCTGCCCAAGAACACTTTAGACTGCAGAGCTAGGAATCAAACAACTCACCTTTTGATTGGTAGACTCCCATTTACCCCCTGAGCTGAAGTTCCCAGAGCAGGCATCAATCATATCAGTGCAACAGAAAAAATACTAAACAGAACAATAAGTCTAGAGTCATGACTTATGACCTAATGACCTTCACCAAGCATGGCCCCAGCATGCATCTGACCATCAACAGCAAACAGCCAGCAGGTAACAGCTTAGCACCATCCACTGCTGGAACAGCGGCAGCTGGAGGAACAGCAGTGGAAAGGGAAGGAGGAATCTACAACAGTGTGTCTAAAATAATTGAGAACACTCCTGGTGTGTGATTCTTTATCCCTACATGGGATGTAAAGGAAAGTGAAATGCGGTCATGGATTCCTTTGTTTAGGTTGCTATGTGGATGTAGGAATTATCTACAACTTCAACAGTAGGTCTGCATGCCTACTGGAGTGTTGGAATCTAGTCATATTGTGGCAGATTTTAAAGAATGTAGAGCTCAGTGCTGGAGCCCTCAGCTTGATTCTCCATCCTCTGTGAACCAACACCAGGCTGACAAATGCCTGAGAGGTGATGGGCAGAATGAGTGAAGCACTGAAGCAACAAGAGCACAAAGTATTCTTGACTCAAATAGCCTCACATCACAGTCATAAGTCACAGTCTGCAGGGTTACAGCTAGTTATCAGTTATGTACATCCAAGGGAATACATTAATTATCAAGGTGATGAGCATCGCTTCATAAGAGTCAGTGCTTTGGGGCTCTAGTCCTTTAAATTTGTACACAATACACTTAAACTTCTATAGCTGTGGCCATTGTTATGGGTGCAACGTATGTAAGAAGAGAAGTCAGACAATCAGACTATGTTATAAACAAGCCAATACCACACATATTACATAAACGCATTTATTTGAGGGTAAAACTAAAAGTAAGCACAAGGGAAATGTCAGCAGTAATCCCTCCTTTTCAAAGAAAACCAACCACAGCTGGTGCGTCGGGTTGAAGTAGAACCATGACATCTGTCTGTACTCTGAGATGGGAACGAACGGTTTGGGGATCAATTTTAATGTTTGCCGTTTTGCTTTTAAGGTTTGTGTTCAATAAACTCAGCAATTAACTTGTTGAGCACAATATAATTATAAGCCAAGATGGCAAAAAAATTACCTAAGCTGTAATACATGATGCTTTTCAATGTGTCCTGGCAAGATAATTGAGCCATTCAAAACTGAAATGAAACACTTAGCAGGAAGCTCAACGGATTCACTGTTTCTAAGATCAAAATAAGTTCACTGCAGCACTTATTCATATTTTGTCCTTGAATTGCTCCTCATGCGAGTTTCAGTAGACTTCTTAAGTGATGTTATTGAATGACAAAGTCAGACCTCATGGGTTTTCATGACTACTTTACCCTTAAACGTTTCAGGGCTATTATGTTGGCTGTATAGCTTGTTATTGTCTCCCTGTCTCAGATTCAGTCTTTAACCTTCCGCTGCTACGACCGTTCCATTTGTCATGGGCGCCTCAAGGGGAAATGACCCACCATTATCTAAAGCTCTGAGTTCAGAATTCACAGCTTACTGCTTTGCTTACTTAGGAACAGAGAGGAGTCCACCAATAATAGCTCTATTATCTCCCATTTAGACTGTCAACCAGTAGCTGTTCTCAGCTTCACTCCACAGACTTCCAGTTGGCAGAAGACATTTTGATTAAGGACACAAATATGATTCACCTGTTTTGGTAAGATGGGTGAAAAATCCCACTAGAAAAGTGGCAGAAACAAAAGCAGTGTGAGCTCAGACATCCTGGGGTTGGGCATTCGGGCATAGGAGATCCATTTCCACTTGGCTGGCCGCGGATCCAATAAGCAGGAGAGAAATCCCTCAACCAAATGTCAGAGATGAGGCCACTGAGTCACCGCCTGGATGCTTCATACTGCCTGGCTCATCGACAATCCTTTCAAATCTGTGACAACTCTTGAAATGCTAAATAAATGTAACAGGTACCTGAAAAAAATGAGTCATGTGTCACTGGTCTCCACAGTCAACTCTTAAAAGACAAATTGAGCAATTATGCTATGGCGCTAATCCCCTATGTTTGGGTCAATTTTAACAGATTACACAAAGCCTGATACCCGGCTCGAGCACACAGCATCATCGCGGCCAAATCTGTGCGATGCACTCAGAGTGGAGTCTCTCTGATCAGCCATGTGTTTATTTACTAGTCAGTCCGTGCCCTGTGCTGCTCATCATTCTCTCCCAGTGCCAGCACCAGATACTTCTCATCTCCCATAAAATCGGCAAGGCCAGAGCGGTGTAAGGCGGCCATATTTACAGCCCTAAAAGGAATTAAAGGTTAACAATGAGGCCTGGTTACTACAGTTTATGAGCTGCTGTAAAATTGTCACGATGATTCAAATCTGTGTCAGGTAAAAGACAATGGTGCCACGTTTAATCTGAAGCCTCCTGTGAAATACTTCCTCACACTCCTCCTCCCTTGCTCTCATCTCCATGACCTTATTTGCGGGCCTTTACCCTGACTAATTGGCCAATTACCGCCCACCTTATTAATATCTGGGAAAGTGCACTGAGAGTCGTTGCCCTGCCCTTTATGTGCTATATAGGGAGCTAGATACAATCAGGGATACAGTATGATGCACGTCCAAGGAGTTGAACGCATCTTCAGGGACAATAGATAACTCAAAAATATAATTATGAATACACTGCAATACTACAATTGAATTTGAATACCAAAAGTTCCTCCCATACATAGATGGCAACTGTCAATCTTTAGTTTGCTTTTCTCCAATCTTGTTTGTGTGTCTGTGTGAATAATCATCTATCTAACATCTGTGACTGTCAAGCAAAACACCTCTGGACACATGCATGCTTTCATTTATCTTTCAATCAATAATAATGAATCGCAGTTTCATCTGCTCTTCTCTTCCGTCTCTTTTTGTCCTCCAGCCTTTTGTGAAGCACCAAACCTCCTTCTTCTCTTGCTGTCAATTATATTGCTTCTTCATCAGGTATGAAAGATGAAGAAGGGGAGCCCCGTAGTAAAACAGAAAAAACAGTAACCAGTTAGGAGTTGGCACACACATATGCACTTTGTGACTGTTCTAAATCAATTATAGGGTTTATCTTTTAAAATCAGGTGGCCACAAAGATACTCCACGTCTTTCCAAAAATAAAATATATATATTCAAAGAAACACTCGGTCGGTTCCTGTAATTGCCTAACCTGCCACACTTTGTCATCTATTTAAGCAGCAATCTTGGTGATGTGCAGGCAAAGAAAGGAAGGTGCAGAGGGAAACATATGCCGAACCTTTCACAGAGGCAGAAAGGAGTGTAATTACTTCCTGCTCCTCTACCTCTCACCTCTCTTTACTTCTGATTTTCTCTTGTTTTATTCAAGCATACTTCCCTGTTATGTGCTCACAGGTTTTTCTCTCTGCTGCTCCATCCATCTCAAAACTAACAAGAGAGTCGCAGGATACATTTACAAGGCTTTTATCAAAAATAAGCATCCACACTTTTACCTTTTCTCGCACCAAGGATACCACTTAGCCCTTTCTTTCACTTGCACTTCAAGAGAGGAAGCAGGAGGCAGAATGTGTGGGACACAGAGAGGTGAAGCGAATGAAGAGTGTGTAATTTAGACTCTCGGTTGCAGGTCTCAAAAAAGCCCTCATTAAATTAATTTAAGCAGTCGGAGATGCACCGAGATCTTTCTCTATCTGTGTGTGGGTGACAGTCCTTGAATCTCCCTGTTGTTTGTGCTGCCCAATTGCAATAAGGTCATTCCCCTTCGTATTCATCTTGAGTGCTCACAGCCTTAGGGGCTTTTCTGTTTGTTTGCATCTGTGCAATTTTGGTTTCATTGTCTGAAATGTCTGAAATGGCAGCTTTAGTGAGCTATTAGTGCAGAACAAAACATTAGAGGAGATTAACAAAGGAAGCAAACAACGGAAAAGGGCCTCTGTCCCCCTGACCCATATCACAGCACATTAAACACACCAAATCATCCAAATCTGTCTCTCCCTCTCTCTTAGACGCACGTCTGGTGTTGAACTAACTTTGGCTATCAGGTCTGCAAACAAGAACGACAGCTTTGGCCTTTGGCTCTGACATTTTCTAAGTGAAGGAGCGCTCTCGTCACATCGACTGAATCTGTCAATTATCTTGCTTTGGATTTCCTCGAGATGTCGGTGCTGAATGAGCAGCCAGGGAGAAATGTGAAACAGGGTATGTTACCTGCATAGTGCACACACATAAAAGCACACACTTATGAGGTCAAACATTGCTAAAACAAAGAGCTAATAAATGGGCTAATACATTATAGATGAAGAGAGATGTGGTTATAGAGCCTTACAGAAAATGTCCTAAGGGTGAGCGCACACACACATTTGAGAGGATAGAAAGAAAACAAAGCGGTGTTATAGATCAGTGGTTCTCAAATGGGGGTACATGGATCCCTAGGGGTATGTTGGAGTAATGCAGGGGGTACGTGAGATTTATTTTATGTTAATGAAAAAAAACATAAGTAAGTAATGCATTTAAACAAACTGCTAATAGTAGATTAACTACTTTATTCAAAGGTTTACAGTAATTCTGGATAATAAAATGGGAAAAATAAACGGGGTGCTCTCTTTTCCTCTCCCTCTCTCTCCTGACAGCCCGTCAGTCTCGTGCAGCTCGCTGAACCTGTAATAAGTGACCCGACAGTAAACAATACGTATATTTATAACTAGTTTAGCTAGTTCCAGAGTAGATAAATTAGCTAAGTGTGTTAGGTCTAACTCTTAGTGTATTTAATTTGGCTCCACTCAACGGTCCGTCACAGCGGCGGAGCTGTGATAATGCAGAGCTGCGTGTTCTCCGTCAGCAGCAGCTGATCTGATCTCTGATCCCTCTCTCGCGTCCGGTTAGACTTCACTCGCGTTTATGTCCAAATCTATCAGATCTAGCGACACTGAACAAAAATATAAATGCAACACTTTTGTTTATGCTCCCATTTTTCACGAAATGAACGCAAAGATCTAAAACATTTTCTATACACAAAATAACCATTTCTCTCAAATATTGTTCACAAATCTGAAAAAATCTGTGATAGTGAGCACTTCTCCTTTGCCGAGATAATCCATCCCACCTCACAGGTGTGGCATATCAAGATGCTGATTAGACAGCATGATTATTGCACAGGTGTGCCTTAGGCTGGCCACAATAAAAGGCCACTCTGAAACGTGCAGTTTTGCTTTATTGGGGGGGTCTGGGGGGGTCTGGGGGGGTCCGAAAACCAGTCAGTATCTGGTGTGACCACCATTTGCCTCACGCAGTGCAACAAATCTCCTTCGCATAGAGTTGATCAGGTTGTTGATTGTGGCCTGTGGAATGTTGGTCCACTCCTCTTCAATGGCTGTGCGAAGTTGCTGGATATTGGCAGGAACTGGAACACGCTGTCGTATACGCCAATCCAGAGCATCCCAAACATGCTCAATGGGTGACATGTCCGGTGAGTATGCTGGCGATGCAAGAACTGGGATGTTTTCAGCCTCCAGGAATTGCGTACAGATCCTTGCAACATGGGCCCGTGCATTATCATTCTGCAACATGAGGTGATGGTCGTGGATGAATGGCACAACAATGGGTCTCAGGATCTCATCACGGTATCTCTGTGCATTCACAATGTCATCAATAAAATGCACCTGTGTTCGTCGTCCATAACATACACCTGCACATACCATAACCCCACCACCACCACGGGCCACTCGATTCACATCAGACATCATTATTGACATCAGAAAACCGCTCACCCACACAACGCCACACACGCTGTCTGCCATCTGCCCTGAACAGTGAAAATCGGGATTCATCCGTGAAGAGAACACCTCTCCAACGTGCCAGACGCCATCGAATGTGAGCATTTGCCTACTCAAGTCGGTTAAGACGACGAACCAGAGTCAGGTCGAGACCCTGATGAGGACGACGAGCATGCAGATGAGCTTCCCTGAGACGGTTTCTGACAGTTTGTGCAGAAATTCTTTGGTTATGCAAACCGATTGTTGCAGCAGTTGTCCGAGTGGCTGGTCTCAGACGATCTTGGAGGTGAACATGCTGGATGTGGAGGTCCTGGGCTGGTGTGGTTACACGTGGTCTGCGGTGGTGAGGCCGGTTGGATGTACTGCCAAATTCTCTGAAACGCCTTTGGAGACGGCTTATGGTAGAGAAATGAACATTCAATTCACGGGCAACAGCTCTGGTGGACATTCCTGCTGTCAGCATGCCAATTGCACGCTCCCTCAAAACTTGCGACATCTGTAGCATTGTGCTGTGTGATAAAACTGAACATTTTAGAGTGGCCTTTTATTGTGGCTAGCCTAAGGCACACCTGTGCAATAATCATGCTGTCTAATCAGCATCTTGATATGCCACACCTGTGAGGTGGGATGGATTATCTCGGCAAAGGAGAAGTGCTCACTATCACAGATTTTTTTCAGATTTGTGAACAATATTTGAGAGAAATGGTTATTTTGTGTATATAGAAAATGTTTTAGATCTTTGAGTTCATCTCATGAAAAATGGGAGCAAAAACAAAAGTGTCGCATTTATATTTTTGTTCAGTGTAGTTCTAGTTAATTATATGACTGCCTGCTTATCAAAGGACCTAAACAATAATAATAGGTTGTTGTGCTCCCTATCTCTGTTTCTTATCCTATGACTAATAGAACTGCTCGGGTCTTGATAGATTGAGTGGGGAAGTTCATGAGATCTTTCTAGAGGGTTATCAAGAATAACTTTTATCCAATGACCTTTTCCCTCTCTGTCTGTGTATTCTCTTGTTCCGATTAACCCAGCCAAATCTTTTTTCTTGTTTTGTGTCTATATCTACGCCGGGATCCGGAGTCGAGGCTGATCCTCTTGCTGTAGTCCTGTGTCTTGGATCCTCTATCCTGAGTTCTGGATTAAGTCGTGGACTTTGGGTCGTGGCTGAACCTGTCTCTGCGGTCCTGCCTTGGGTCTCGTCATGCTGCTTCCCTGATGGCTTCCACAGGATTGTAACTGACATCCTCGTGGATTAATCTTCTTATTACAGACACATGCATTTCCTAACATTCGGTCTATATGCTGTAAAATGTTTGATCTCTTCGATACACACTCCCTGACAGGAATCAAAGCCGGGGGTCGGCCCCGTCTCGGCGGCCGAGCCAGCACCACCGGCCGGTCCACGTCCAAGTGAGCAGCCTTCACCCGGTCAACCGAGACGTGCTCAGCCTTACCGCCCATGTCGACCACCAGGTGTTTTTCACCGTGTTCCAAAACCCGGAAAGGTCCATCGTAAGGGGGCTGCAGGGGGCCTCTGTGTGCGTCGTGACGAATGAAGACGTGCCCAGCCGAGCGTAGCTCCGCGGGAACTTGAGACCCTGGCGCACCGTGCTGAGTAGTCGGGACTGGAGCGAAATCCTCCGCCGCGTCATGCAGAAAAACTCGCTGGGCCGTGGCAGACCAGGGAGCTGATGCATTTGGGAGGAAATCCCCTGGAACTCTCAGCGGCTGACCGTAGACCATCTCCACTGCAGATCTTCCTTAGGTGCGGTCCTCAGGCCCAGCATCACCCAGGGCAGCTTGTCGACCCCGTTACCGTCCGTAAGGCCGGCCTTGAGGGCCGCCGGCCTTGAGGGCCGCCGGCCTTGAGGGCCGCCGGCCTTGAGGGCCGCCTTCATGGAGCGATGAAAGCGCTCACAGAGGCCATTAGCCTGAGGGTGGTAAGCGGTAGTCCTGTGCAACTTAACCCCCAAACCGCCTGCCACAGCGTTCCAGAGCTCGGACGTGAACTGAGAGCCCCTGTCTGAGGAAATGTCTGACGGGGTGCCAAAACGACACACCCACGTTGCAATGAAGGCCCGGGCAACGTCTGTGGCTGATGTCGAAACGAGCGGAACCGCCTCCAGCCAATGGGTCTTTCTGTCCACCATGGTGAGGAGGTAGGAAAACCCCTGAGAGGAAGGCAACGGACCAACCAGGTCAATGTTCACATGATCAAACCTCCTCTCAGGCACCAGGAAACGCTCCAACGGGGCCTTCGTGTGGCGGTGCACCTTAGCGCGTTGACAAGCCACGCACTCCCTGGCCCAAGTCTTCACGTCCCTTTTCAGTCCTTGCCAAATGAACTTCGCCGCTACCAAACGTACCGAAGGTTTAATGCCGGGGTGTGACAGGCCGTGCACAGCCTCGAACACAGGACGCCTCCAGCTGGCAGGGACGACAGGCCGCGCCAGGCCCGTAGAGACGTCACACAGGAGAGTAATGCCCGCGTCGCCAAACACCACGTCCTCCAAGCGCAGCCCCACACTCTCCACCTTCAGAGCCTGGACGCCGGGATCTGTGACCTGGTCCGTCGCCATGCGAGTATAGTCCAGGCCCAACTGGACGGCACCGATGACGACCCTGGAGAGGCAATCAGCAACCAGGTTCGACTTGCCAGCCACGTGCTTAATGTCCGTAGTGAACTCCGATATGTAGGACAGCTGCTGCTGCTGACGTGCCGACCAAGGCTCCGCCACTTTTGACATGGCGAAGGTGAGAGGCTTGTGGTCGACAAACGCTGTAAATTCACGGCCTTCCAGCATGAAACGGAAGTGCCGCACGGCCAAATAAAGTCTGAGGAGCTCCCGGTCAAAGGCGCTGTATTTGCGTTCTCTAGGCGTCAGCTGGCGGCTGAAAAAGGCGAGCGGCTGCCAAGCGCCCTCCACCCACTGCTCGTGCACTGCGCCGACCGCGTAGTCCGACCCGTCCGTGGTGATGGAGATGGGAGCCGTAGATGATGGGTGTGCCAGCAAAGCCGCCTGAGCCAACGCGGTCTTGACCTCAGCAAAAGCGCCGTCCGCCTCTGCTGTCCAGTCGATCTCCTGGCATGATGTGTGCGGCCCGGGCGATGAAACGGTGGTAGAAAGTCAACCTTCCCCAGAAACTCACGGAGCGACCGGGCTGTGAGCGGGCCAGGAAAAGCCGCAACAGCCTCCACCTTCGCTGGCAGAGGTGCCGCACCGCCCTTGGTGACGCGGTGCCCCAGGAAATCGATGTCAGACACCCCAAACTGGCACTTTGCAGGATTGATGATTAATCCGTGTTCGTTGAGCTGTGTGAAAAGGGCTCGGAGGTGGGACAGGTGCTCCTGCACTGAAGCACTGGCGACGAGTATGTCGTCAAGGTAGACACACACGGCAGGTCCCACAGCACGGAATCCATCAGGCGCTGGAACGTCTGAGCGGCATTCTTGAGTCCAAAAGGCATCCGCAGGAACTCAAAAAGTCCAAAAGGCGTTATCACTGCTGTCTTGGGAATATCCAGGGGGTCCATGGGCACCTGGTGGTATCCACGCACCAGGTCCACCTTGGAAAACACCCCCGTACCGGCCAGATGCGCCGAAAAGTTCTAAATGTGTGGCACCGGATAGCGGTCAGGCGTAGTGGCGTCGTTGAGTCGGTGGTAATCCCCGCACGGGCGGAACCCGCCGTTTGGTTTGGGAACGACGTTGGGGGAAGCCCAAGGACTGGCGGAGCGGAAGACAATGCCCAGGCGCTCCATGGGTGCGAACTCCGCCCTCGCTACAGCCAGCTTAGAAGGGTTCAACCGTCGGGCCCTGGCGTAGACAGGAGGCCCCCCGGTAGTGACGTGGTGTTCCACGTAGTGTTAATTTCGTTGACTAAAACTATGACGAAATATGTTCGTCAACGACCTTTTTTTCCAAAACGAGACGATGACGAGACGGCACCGACGGCAGTAAACAATAACTGTAACGAAATCATCATGCAATATCGTTGACGAAAAGTGACGAGACGAAAATGTAGTTTACTAAATAAAAACTATGACAAAATCTCTCTTTACTTTCGGTGACAAAAAATGAGGAGACGAAATATTATCAAAGATAACGTTACATCTCTGATAGTCAGTTTTTCTCCCAGCAGTTCCATTTCCGGTGCTGCGGCAGAGCAGCAGCTGTTTCTGTGCTGCGCGCGGCGGTACATTTGAATTACACCGGGCAGCGGCACACTCTGAACTGTCAGGAAGACTCGGGTCATGGTCTAACTAACCTTATTTAACAGAAAATAAAATGGCAACAACAGGGTTTAGGAGCAGTGGTCGCGTTAACCGAATACCCCCCCGTCAGCGCGAGTGAGTGATACATTGTGCACTCGACGGATAATAATGGATTATGACGGAAATGTTACGATCCTGTCCGTCAAAATGACTGACAACGAAAAAGTCTAAAGCCACCACTGCTTGGGAGAAAGAAACGATGTGATATTTGGGCCCATTTTCGCTACAAATAGGCGGAGAAAAAAAGCGAATGCATTGTTTTATCAGAAGGGAAGCAATGTGGCCAAAACACAGGTACAAACACCACAAACCTGACCAGATCTCTCTGCAGAGCTGCTTTCTTAAATCATTCAACCTGTGTTTTTCATCAAATAAGGACAAGATAATCTTATTTATTTATATACTAAAATGACAAATTATTGGTTTTGGCTAGACTAGTTTGACTGATATGTTCTATATAATCTGATGACTAAAAAAGACTCAACAGTTTTCATTGACAAAAAGTAGACTAAAATAATTAGTTTTCTTTGACTAAAATAAGACTAAAATGCTCAGACTTTTAGTCGACTAAATCTTGACTAAAATGTTTACCGTTTTAGTCGACTAAAATAAGACTAAAATGCTCAGACTTTTAGTCGACTAAAACTTGACTAAATAAAAACAGGATGAAGATGACTAAATATGACTAAAACTAAAAAGGAAATTTAATACAGGACTACGACTAAAACTAAATAAAAAAATAGCTGACGAAATTAACACTAGTTCCACGCCATGCTTAGTGGTAAGAGCAGAGAAGGTGGGTAGCGACAGGTCTGGAAACTCGGCCAACAGTCTGAGAAACGTGTCTGCCCCTGACAGCGAGCCTGACAGTCCGTCGTACGCTGCGCTGCCAAGTGTGCACACGAGGGAAGAAAACGTTAAGGCATCAACCAAACGCCTATTCTTAACGTCCACTAAGAGTCCATGAGCACACAAAAAATCCGCTCTGAGGAGGGGAAAAGAAATGTCCGCCGTCACGAAATCCCAGCTGAAACGCTGTCCTCCGATGCACAGACACATAGGCCTCACGCCGTAAGTGCGAATGGGACCGCCGTTAGCCATCGTCAATCGCGGTCCGTGCCCCCCACGGGCGACGTCTTCACTCGACGCTGGAACTACGCTCCGTTGAGTGCCCGTGTTACACAGAAACAGGCTCCCCGAAACGCTGTCGCTGACGAAGAGGAGCTTGCACGTGCCGCCGACGCTCAGAGCCACTACTGAGCGCCGGCCCCTCCGTTTCCCGGGGGATTGTAGCTGCACGGTGCGATGCATCTCTTCGCCCTTGTCCCGAAACGTGTGTGGTAAATGCACTCTCCGGCGTCTCCACGCCGGCTCGCCACAGCCGTGTCCGGCCTCCGGCACGCTTTCTTGACTGCAGGTGGGCCACTGAGCGTCGCGGCTAACGTCTCTGCACCGGGCTGTTGTGTAGCCAGGAAAAAACGATCCTCAGCCAAAAGCACGGGGCTCCGTGACAGGCGTGTTGGCCAGCGCCGTCTGGACCCGGGGAGGCAAGTGACGCAGGAAAATCTCCGTGAATAAAATCCGGGGATCTTCCCCCCCTAGCAGATTTAACATTTTCTCCATTAGCTGGGATGGCTTGCTGTCTCCTTGAATGTCAAGTATCTGGCGGGCCCTCTCCTTAGCAGATAAGCTAAACGTCTTAAGGAGAAGGGCCTTAATCGCCTCATATTTGCCATGATGTGGGGGGGCTGCGATGAATCCCACCAACCTGGATGACGCAGAGCTGCCCAGCGCTGCTACCACATGGTAGTATTTCAGGTCCCCGTCACGGACCTGTCGGCAGGCGAAGTGCGCCTCCACATGTGCGAACCATGCCTCCGCGGCGTGCTCCCAGAATTCCGGCAGCTTTACGAACACATCGCGTTCAGCCATGCTCGTTAATTTCCCAGAAACTTTCTCGGAAAAGTCAAGGTCACCAGTGTAGTGCCAGGAAAAGGGAGTCGGAGGCAGTGTATTAAGAACAGAGTTCCAATCTTTATTAGCCATTAATAACTGAGAGGTTATCACATCAACTGCTCTGCTTGACGAGCTAGCAGGAATGGAAGCTAACGCTACAGGTGTTCCCACTAAAGGGTGGTTATATCTCCAAGTTGTAAATGCGCTGCTGCTCTCGCTGACACTTGCATCTGCCATAGTGTGTGTGCTGGTGGTGGGCGTTGCCATGTGTGTGTGTTAGCAAGTGTTTGTGTATTTTCCCCATAAGGCAAGACCCGCCCAACTCTGTCTCTGATTGGCTTACCCTGAAATGTTACCCCGTGTTAACCAATCATCACGGAGCGTCCACACAGCAGCGTGCGTTGACGCTTGGCGGCGGGCGTGTCTGAAGCTTGGGGATTTTTTGCGAGCAACGCGACCAACAACCAATCACATGAATCTCCCGCCCCCGACATACAAAGCAATAGCAATGTTAAAACGAAGTAAACTGGATATAAAATCCCCAAACAGGCGAAAACCTACCAGTTTCACCCACTGTCTCTGCCACCTCCCTCCATGCCTCGCTCCTCCGGTTTGTATCCCGGTAGATGAACAGAGACTGATCATACAGCACCGGGTGATTCACTACTGCTATAATGAATTTTCCCTCAATTTTTTGGAATATGAGGAAATGACCTGCGTAGTCTCTCCCAATATACACGCGGTTTGATTGGCTAGCGCTTGTACTGGCAGATATGCATAAACGGGATTTCATTGGCTGATGCTTCTGCCGAGGCGCCAAAAGTTGAACATTGCTCAACTTTTGAAGCGAGCAACGCCAGCAACGCTCCACGTCGCTTCCCAAAATGCAGTTCGGCTAAAAGTGACGTCACCCCATTCAAAGTGAATGGGCAGAAGCGTTGGAAGCTTTAACGCACGCCACTGTGTGGACGGGCCGTCACTCCTCTCTGGTCACTTTCACTTTTCCATGGTACTGTGAGAGGACATCGCTGTATTCGCCTGTAAATTACATCCGCAGGGAGATTCGGTTCAGTTAGATCACATAATGTAACGCAGTCACGCACCCATTTAAATCACAGTAACTATAATGGCGTTACTGAATGGGAATAGGTAACTATACGTTATTAGTTACCGCAAAAGGTAGTTGCGTTACAGTAACGCGTTAGTTTGTAACGCGTTAGTCCTAACACTGAATGCAGCTAATGTCGTCTTAGTGTTATTGAATGATGTTATGATGTGGTTTGCCATGAATTCAGTGATGGATTCTAAACATTTGAAATGTAGCATTTAAGTGTTTCTCAGTTACAATGTTGTTGTTTTAATAAATCAGACACTGATGGTGCAAGGCTATACTGTACCTCTTTATATAGGCATTTTTTCCTTAACAAATAGTTTGTGCGCTGATCAGGGGGTACGTGGCTGAATTTCTTTTTCAAAAGGGACATTATTCAAAAAAGTTTGAGAACCACTGTTATAGATAACCATAAATGGAGTGCAGTCTTTTCTTTACAGATCGTAAATCCACTCCTGCAATGGGCCAATTCTATCTCCTATATTGTAATTGTGATGATTTAGAGCGTGTTTACCGTCCGAATGTGAACAAAGTTCGTCAAGTGATCATTATTAGAAGCAAACCAAATCTATCAGCCGTCGTTTAGCGAACAAATGACAAAGCGGTGCTATTAAAATCCATAAAAGCCTTGCCATAAACTTTCTGACACATTTAAGTGACTTCAGCAGAATGCTTACAGTGCAGCTGAATATTTGAGTTTCAGTGCGGGAGACTGACTCATCCCAAGAGCCGCTTTCCATTTAACTGTTACAGAAGACGAGCCCTAACGCTATCAGGCAGGTTGTAGAGTTTAGAGGGACGTTCACAAAAAAAAAAAACCCTGCCAGCTCCACTTCATGACTCTTATCTCTTCGAGCACATTTCCTAAAGCCTCCACTTAAATCGATTTTGAAGACGACTGCATTTTATGGAATAAGATGTATCGTCTTTTTCTTTCACATGGTGCCCTAAACTAGTCAACAGAACTTCGGCGATATCCCAACAATTTGGGTTTTAACTCCTGCAGCCACAGCTTGAGCAGAGCATGTTTTGGATGGTGAACTAAAATGATGTTACACTGCTGATGCAGGTCAGAAATCAGTGTGACTACCATCATACAGAGACAGACAACATTGTTAGATATAGTAAAACATTATAAATCTGTTCATAATAATCAGTTATATATGGAAAAAATACAAATTAAGAATAGATTGGAGGTCACAAAGTCGACTTTTTCATGTCTTTTATACATAAACATGTGTCCCCTCTGTGTTAAGAGATTCTGAAAGTTTCAGGAAAAAGGACCCCCTCTGTTTTTGTCCTGATCCATTTATATAAAAACCAAAACCTGTCTGAAAATGAGCTGATCAGATTTTGACCACTTTATGATGTCATAACGATTTTTTAGCCAATAACCAACCAAGGTAACCCCCCACCTTAGCACCAGAGTCTCCTCCTCAAGCACCATTGTGTTCTTTTTAACCAAATATATCTCTGCTACAATGCATGATCCGTTTGGTATTTCGAGCCAAACACTTCAGAGACATGTTTTGTATATATAACTGAGAATAAGAATATTATAGGGGACCTTTAAATCCTTACTTAGAATAAAGAAAATATTTGTCTTCATTTGAATTCAATCCACACAGAAGCTTCTCAAGGACTTATTTTATAACCCAGTGTAATGATGCTCACTAACAGGCAGAGAGATAAAAGGTTTTCACGACACAAATACCAATAACTTCATCTGACACATCCATTAGTCCATGGGTCGGCAACAGGCGGCCCGCGGGCCATTGTTGGCCCGCCAGCAATACTATTTGGCCCGTAATTTTGAGAATCAAAAATAAAATCTTATTTTGAGATTTTTTTTTTTTTTACAACATAGGACCGACAGTCGCACATCAAGGTTTCCGTTAGCCGGTCATTACCAGTTTTTAGCTGGTAAAATGCATTAAAAACCGGTAAATTCAAAACCTGCTGGTCAAAATGTCTGGTAATAATTAGGGATGCTCCGATCGACTGGCCGCCAGTCATTATCGGCTGATATTCACTCTTAATAGTTTGATCGGTGCTCTCTATAAAGGCCGATCAGGAGAGCTGGATCTGAACGATATGGACATAAACGCGAGTGAAGTATAACCGGACCCGAGAGAGAGATCAGATCAGCTGCTGCATCAACACATCCTCACTCCCAGGTCGGCCTATGTTGACGTTATGTCAAGTCCCCTGTGTCAGCTTTTTCCAACGCAAGGGGGGGGGCCCTTACTGACGGCAACAAAATTCCTACATTATTCAATTAAAATAAAGAAGTAAAAACAATAAGTGTGGCTTGATATTGAGTAAGAAAAAGGTTGATAAACGCTGTGAGAATGGATCTGCGGGTAGCGTTCGCTCGCGATCTCAAGTCGTCTACAACATACGTTTAGGGAGCTATATAGAAGCCTATGGACATCCCGGAAAGTTGAAAACGTATGCTAAGGGCCCCCCCCCCCCCCCCTTGCGTTGGAAAAAGCCGACACAGGGGACTTGACATAACGTCAACATAGGCCGACCTGGGAGTGAGGATGTGTTGCATAATCATCTGAAGCCCCGCCCACTGTTTAGAGAAACTAACGGGCTGTCAGGAGCGAGAGAGGGAGAGGGGAAAAGAGAGGATCCGTTTCTCCCATGTTATTATCCAAAGTGAATGTAAACTTTTGAATAATGTACTTCATCTACTACAAGTAGTTTGTTTGAATGTAATAATTATGTTCTTTGTTGTTTGTGGAATCATTTATTGAAAAATGATTATAAACTGAAGCAATATAAAAATGACTCCCATTAACTGAGTTTTAAACAGTTTTATATATATGTCCCGACATATCCGCTTACATTCATAATGTCAGCGGAGGGAGTGGAAGCGGCGCTGTGGAAGAGCAGAGTGGCGAGGGAGAGCTGTCATCTTCCCTTTACAAGCTTCAAACATGTATTTATCGTTTGATTTTAGAAATAAAATGTCATATTCTGAAAGCCAAGACTTTGTTTATTTAAAATCAAACAAAACACCCGAACCCCGAAAAACTATTTTTTTACGCAAATCCACGTTTATTTTGAAATGAGCCGCTGAGACTTCCGACTGATTTCGATAGAGCAGGGCTGCTTCTCAGGTCGACTATTTTCATTTCCTCGCTCCTCGGTCTCACCGGAAGTTGATTTGCCTGCGCCATCTTGAGTACCGTCCCATGGCTCTTATTTCTGCCGGAGGACCGAGGATCGAGGAGCGATCATGGAGGAGCGATAACCGAGGAACCACCAGACCATCCTCCGATAAAATCCTCAGATACTCACCCCGCCACCTTACTGTGTATCGCTCACTGATTGGACGAGGCAGTGCATGCACTGATCTGATGCTTCTTGACATGAGAGCAATACCCCAGCGGAGTGAAGAAAATACATGAACCTCACGGGACGGGAATTGTATTCCTATTGTGCACTCTAATCAATATTAATCAAACTATTGTTCGTTTAAATACATTTTAGGATGGCGTTTATCTTTTTTGAGAATGACTTCTTATTTTATTTCATGTATTTGGATCTACAACAGATTATACTAATGTTTATGTCAGTAAATGTGCACTAACAGAGGCGGGGGTGTTTGTGGAAATAACAGGTACAGAGCTGGCTGCTGCCAGACGAACAGCTGTGCAGCGTCATCACAAACGGACGTCGCTTCACGTGACGCTCCGGAGGAAAGGACGTCCCATTGCTCTTAAAACTCATTTCCCTGCTTCTCGTGGTTTCCTTGCGTCCCTCCATGCTTCCCTGGTGGGAGGGACTAAACGCAGGGAAACAACGCAAATGAGGGAAGCAAGGATTTCATTTAATCGACCTGAGAAGCAGCCCGGGTCACATATGGCAAATGTGTGGTTGTGGGGGGACCGGGTCAATTAAAGTACTTAATAGTAACTATTAAATACATTGAGTTTTAGTAAAATACTTGGTTACTGATTAATTTAGGTTATAATATATTAAATTGCAAAGCAAAACATGCTGCAATTGATTTATTTTATCCTTTGATATTTTTTAAAGGTTTTCAACCTGAAAGAATCCTAATGTGTCCTTGAAAAGTTGAAATAAAGAAAAGGAAAAAGGATTCCAGTTGTCCATGCGTCCTCTGTTGCCCCTCAAGCCTCTCAAATGTGGGCAAACGCTCAAATAAATGCCAAAAACCCAGAGAACTTGACAATACTCAGAATAAAGGTATGTTAAATAACACTGCTAGTTAATAACTCTACTTTACTCAGTGGAGGCTCGTCCATTGAGGAAAGGGAGGGCCATCCTCCCTAAAATTTCAGAGAAAAATTAATTTTGAAGAGAACAATAAATACACCTATTTAAAAGATAAGTCTGTTAAAATACAGAAAATAGCCCTGGCTTTGAGACTGAAATTGGGCTAGAGAGGACGAGCCTCCCTTTGGGCGGGTCTAGCTAGACGCTCTGGATTGGGCGCCTATATCATCAGTGAACCAATCAGCGGATCTGACTGCACATCAGAGTGTTGATGGGGAGGGTTATCAGCGATAGAGTTTTTTCTGAACCGGGGAACAGGGGCGCTGCGCCCTCTTACCAAAATCAATTCCTTGAATTAGGCTTTGATTATGTTCTGGCCCGCCATCTTGTGGCTCAGCAAAAAATGTACCCACGGCCAAACTTACTTGCCTACCCCTGCATTAGTCGGTGTCCGTCTAAATACTTTGCTCTACAACTGTTTTGGCTTCTTTTATATAAAAAGAAGCCAAAATAGCGACAGCCGGCCACATGTGTGAACATTTAATTGCTGCAGATTGCTTGCCTTCACGGCCAGATTCCTCGTACCACAGGTAGTCGTACACCTGAGCCTCCGGCCAGATACCATTTCAAGGTAGAGAGCCCAACAAGATGAGTGGCCAGTGCTGGCCTGGAAAGCTGCTCGACTGAGGTTGAGAGAGGTGGGAGTAATAATAAATTGCCTGCCTCAAGGCCAAGGGATGAAGGGTGAAGAGAGTATTAAAAGAGTCATTACTTTACTAAAGAAGACAGGAAACTGCTTGGTTCAATTAAAGTGAGAATAGAGTGATAAAGAAGAACAGTGTGATTTTGACTGCTCAGCAGGCTTAAAGTGACAAGTTGTATTTTTTATTTCTTAACTACACCTAGTTTGTTGGCTCTTTTCCATTGATCTGAAACCCTGCATCTACTTTCTTCACATGATTGCTCATCAATATTTACATCTATCTCATGATTTGGTTTGTAATATTATATAATATAATTGAACCGAACATGGTGCTGTAATATTTTTGGACCAGGTTATTACATTTTGAAAAGGGAGCCCTTGTTTAAAATAGTAGAATATTTGGTATTACATTTTTTTTTTAAAGTGTATTCACATATCTTTCACTGTATTGTTTGCTCAACGGATTGAATATGTAATTGCTCTGTTAGACTGGCGTGCTGTGATGCCATCTTTCCCTCTTATTCCCCCTGCCGAACGGCAATCTCGAGGAAGAAAGATTGGCAATTATGAAAAGAGCAACACCAGTCTGACTTCATTTCTTGGTGTTATTTCTTAAATCTCAGAGAGATCACACTCTCTATTCTCTCACACTTCTAATAAAACTCAGTTGTATTCAATCTCATTTTGGGATTACATTTTGCCCTGTTGAGACCGGACAAGTAGAACTAAGCAGTTGTGTTTAAAGTTCCTGATTGTAAATTACTTTTTACCCCAATCACAAATATCTCTTTGTCATACTGTTTAGCAGACATTCAGATCAGACTGAAAAACATTTACACTGGGTTGTCAACGTTTTCGGAGCAAGATTGATAACAATCCTAATTTGGAGCTTCTGAGTAAATCCAACATTGCTGAATTTAACCCTAAAATCCACCGAATGTCCGGGGAAATAGGAGTTTGCGTTAATGCTGCACGATATATCGTGTCGTGAAGATAACAGCGATATGCGCATGCGCGATATTCACATGGCAGAACGTAACGATTTTTTAAAATGTTTTAGGACATGCGATATTAAATTAACTCAAACACGTCATGTTACAAACACTGAATAAAGTAGTTTCATGTGTTTCTCCAGGGCAGTTCGGCGCTGCTAACCGAGCTACTGTAGCTCAGCTTGTTGCTCTGATAACTTAAGATCCAGACGTCCCTGACTAAAATCCATAGTACACTATAGTAAAAAAAATACCAATTGTAAAGCATTAAAGTTCAAGAAAGGATGGTTTGCGGGGGGAAAAACTGTCTTTTCTTCAATTCCTGTATGTTTTCATATCGCAATATATAACGCAGGGGGGAAAAAAAATCACAATGTCAGTTTTTTCCAATATCGTGCAGCCCTAGTTTGAGTGTCAAAATGTCTGAGGTTTTTTGCTGCATGTACCGAGCAGTAATGCTCTCTGGAGGTGGTCCAAACTCTGCTGTTGGATATAGTCTAATTTTTACATCTCTCCTTAAGGAAACTATCACAGAACTACGTGCTTGAGGAAGAGGTTAGATTGCATGATGAATTCACAATATATCTTTAAGTCTGCCTGAGCTGAAAACATTACTCATATTCAGGGCAGGGGATGGGGTCAGGAGGCCAAATTGTAGATGGGTATTAATGAGCAAAAGGTTTCAAAACAATAAAATCGGATTACAAATTCTGCAATGTTCCCCACCTGTATCAGCAAAACGCATATACACCTTAATCTGTATCTGTTTTATAGTGAATTATACTTTTCCTTCCAATTATAGAGAGGGGACCGTGTTGGAGCATCAATCAGAGGGGGCACAGAGAAAGGAGCCCTGTGTTTCTGATGATGATTAAGAAGCGGGCCGTGACTGTTGGAGCCTGATGAGCTCCTCCATGAGCAATAAACCCCTATTGTTGCTTCCTAGGAAAGATGTGGGTGTGTGTGCTTAGGTTGTGACATTGCATTAATATTCGGCCCAGAGCGGAGAAACAAAAACAAAGAAAGACAGCCATAAAGAGAGACTCACTGCAGCATCGTCCTCCCTACTGTCGCTTGTGTCCTCGCTCTTGTGGTGGCCGGCGGAGGAGCGAGTGTCCCTCTTCCGGCTGGCGTCCGTCCCCTCCGTCTGCCTCTCTCCATCTGGGACAAGGTGAAAACATGAACACCGCTTAGAAAGCCAGCAAGCATCGTTATCATCCCTATTGTCGCCGCCATCATCTTTCTCATTGTCATCATCCTTATCTCCATTTGGATTATCATCATTAACAGCATCATTCTCATCTCTGTAACATAATTGTTATTAGGAATATCTTTATTACCATCGTCATGATGGTCAACAATCATTTGGAGCTATCACACATTTTCTTCCAACTGAGCCTCCCTTGTGTAATCAAACCCAGATAAAAGTTTACAGAGGAAAAAGAGATTAAGTGGAAAAAACTGTAATTGGAAAAGTGAGCAGAGAGAAGAATAAAAACCAGTCCGGAGGGGAAATGTGAATAGGGGGGAGTAAAAATGGGAGATCGTGAAATGGAGAGATATAAAAGAATAGCTTTTCTTGCTGCGAAGTGGAGCTGTTAGGATGCTGTCATGCCACAGATGGATTATGGGAGTTTTGCTGCACAATGATGACAGTTGCCTTGGCCGGGAGAGAACAAACCGGAATTGAAATCCACTCATTACGTGTGTGTGTGTGTGTGTGTGTGTGTGTGTGTGTGTGTGTGTGTGTGTGTGTGTGTGTGTGTGTGTGTGTGTGTGTGTGTGTGTGTGTGTGTGTGTGTGTGTGTGTGTGTGTGTGTGTGTGTGTGTGTGTGTGTGTGTGTGTGTGTGTGTGTGTGTGTGTGTGTGTGTGTGTGTGTGTGTGTGTCCATCACAGAGCATATGGTCAAAATTGCTTTTTGCTGCCAGCCTAACACACACACATACATACACACACGGTATCATGGCTGATCAAAACAGAGCTCAATTCAATATGGAGCAGCAACAGGATATTCAGCACTTTATGAGCGTCTGGTTATTTGGAGTTACAAGGAGCCAACGGATACTCATAAGGTTTTCTATAAAGGTGTTGTACCTCTACGAGGACTTCATATAAAGGGAATCCATATCCCATTCACGACAATCTCTTCTTATTTCTACCGCACAGCATTGGATCCCATTTGGCCAACATGACTTGTGAATACACAACATTGCTGCGGCTCCGATAGGCTGCCATAAAAGGTGGCGCCTGTGCCATTGACTCCCCCATAAAAAGAAAGAGGGAGGAAGGGGGAGGTCTTTGTGGTGTCCCAAATGCATTACAGTGAAAGTGGTTCATTACAGAGGGTGGCTATAGTGTACACACATGCATACAGCCACACACACACACACACACACACACACACACACACACACACACACACACACACACACACACACACACACACACACACACACACACACACACACACACACACACACACACACACAGGGATGGATTGTGATTAAAAGACAGAATGGGGAGAACGGGCGGCTATAAAGCATAATGAGAGCTAATGGTTTTCCAATTTGTCCCCTTAACAATGAGTCTGAGTGGGCTGAATTAGACGGGGGGGTGTGTGTGTGTGTGTGTGCGCGTGCGTGCGTGCGTGCGTGTGTGCGTGTGTGTGTGTGTGTGTGAGAGAATGATAGTGTATATGAGAGAGGAATTGTAGTATGTATGAGAGTATAGTAGTGTGTGTGTGAGAGAGAATGATAGTGTATGTGAAAGACAATGCTTGTGTTTTTGAGAGCTTATGACAGTTTATGTGAGAGGACATTGTACTGGTTGTGAGAGAGCATACTTTAAAAGGAAGTCAGGTTGATCCAACAGGAAGCCAGTTTAAATATTCATTCCTTGACTGGTTTACAGCCTTGAAAACAAAGCCTGAAGCTGCTCAGAGCACTGCTAGCTACATTTGAGCTGCAATAAGAACTTTTGGTAACACTTTATATTAAGGTACACAAATTCCCCATCAACTAGTTGTTAATTAACATGCATATTGGCTCTTTATTAGTCATTATAAAACACTTATTAATGCCTTATTCTACATGACCATATTCTACAAGTAATAGGCCATTAGTTGAGGGTTTTTCCTCAATAACCCTCTAATTAGTGTCTTAATATGCTCAATATGGGCCTAATAAGGCAGTAGTACCACAAGAATAGTAATTCTCCCATAATAACACTTAACAAATGTGATCTATCCTTATGTAACAAGACATGAAACTATAAGTGTTAATATTTCTATCGAAGAATATGTTCCCTATTTTAAAGTAAAGTCTTGTTCATAACCAATAAGCTAGTAGTTTGACTCTAATTGACCTGAACAGGTTCCCTATTCTAAAGTTGCCTCCTCTTCACACTTTGAAAATACATTATAGCACACAACTACTGAAATGTACCTCAACAGCACATGAACAAGTAGGCACACGTTGAAATATCTGTTTTATTAAACCACTAAAGAGAGGTTCAGACATCCCAAAACATGTCAAGTTTCTCCAAGGCTGAGAACACATATGCAGCCTGTATACTTCTTAATAGAATTGTTAACAGATGTTATGTATTTGTGATCATACTGTGTGACCTGCTTGTATGTACTTACACAATAGCCGGTGTACTGTTCTTTCTGTGTTGTACTGTCTCAGTGTGAACATAGATTAAACAGCCAGCCAAACTCTTTTGAGAGACAGGAATGAGCAGCCATGCTCCTTTATTGACTTATTTGCAGTCCACTGACATTCAAACGGGGTGAAACTATAAAAAAAGAAGATTCAAGGCACTTCATTATCTCATACATGCAAGGGTAACATACACAGATTAACACTTAGGACCGCTAAGTGTAAACAAGGTCAATATAGCTAATGCTAGCTGTAGCATACTGTATCCCTCCAAAATAATGGTCTTAGACTTTACTGATGATTTTGAATGTATTGCAACTCCAGAGTCAACATAAGAGCTATAAAGACACAAAAATAACAAATACATTTAGGCGTAATCCGTATTAGAATCACTGTAGCATACTACCAACAGTTAACTGTAAACAGACAGCAAAGCTACAAAACAGCTTATAAACGAATTAGGACGCAACCTACAATTTTATATTATAGTAAATACCAACCTTGTGCATCTTCGGGGGGTGCTAACATTTAAACATACAATGTATTCTTTATTTTCTCCATTGAAGATATATATTTATCAGTCATGTTGTTTCCATAGCAACAACAACTTCCTGTCAACAGCGTAAACTCACCTTCAAAATAAAAGCATCTAAATAAAACAGGAAATTAACCTATATTACATTTAAGACGTATATAAAACTGCAACGAAAGCAACGAAAACAATGCAACATCCCCTTCAGTCTCACAGAACACAAATGGGGTTATTTACACTAGCTGTGCAATAAGCATACACTACAGCAGGGGTCGGCAACCTTTTTTATATGAAGTGCCATTTAAAAAAATAATTGTTATCAGCGTGCCAACGATCGAGAATTATCAAGGGGGGGGGGGGGGGGTTGAGGAGCTTGACCCTCGTCAACTATCAGCAGGAGGGAGGGGGAGCCTCGCTGTCAGCGCAACTTACATGATGCCGAATTTAACAAACACATTTAAATAATTGGTTTAAACGGCATAATAATAAGGACGATCGTCCGTTCTGTGATTCTCCAGAACACACATGTTATGATATTAGGGTCATGCAGAGTGAGATGAGATCGCTGTCCCTTTAAGAGAGAGAGAGGGGTGTGGCTTGTGCATGTGTGTTTGTGGATGGTAGAGCAACAGTGAGATAACCTATGGAGAGAACGTGTGTATTTTTCTGGAAGTGAAACGAGGATGCAGAAAATCAGAGGTCTGTGATGTATTTTGTGAAACAGAAGAACAGCTAAATAAATGCAACGGCCTCCCAAGAAGAGCTCGCCTCTCTCCAGTCATTTGCTTGTTGCTTCTGCCCTCCTCGACTACGGTCTGGGAGCCGACAGGAAAGTTCAACACACAGATGGCCAGTCCGCCCCTTTGGAGCATATTATTTCGATGAGAGATGAGCAGATCGCCACTGGGCTTTCAACTAAATACACAGCCACGCAAAAACTGCGGCATTTGTACAGCTCCTTATGGGTACTGCAATTAGTGAAGTGCTTTCCTCCGTGGTGAAGCGATCAGCACTGCACCACGGAGGAAAACGGCAGAAAGTCACCTGGATATAAAGAGAGCGGGGTTGCGTTCCGATAATCCAAAAATCAGCTCCTAAGTTCTAACCCTATCTCCTATTCCTTGACCTCTGAGTGAAACGTCACGGGGTTAAGGGATAGTGGATAGGAGAATTCAAAAGAACTTAGGAGAAGAGACTGCGGTACTTTAGAGAATCCGAATGCACTTTCACTATCCGACGTGTTTATGATGCGCCAGCGGACGTCATGAATGTGCGTCTGCTGCTGTGGGGGAACTATGGAAACTACAGTTTTCTATACAGCGGACCACGGACTACTGTAAACTCATCTAGAGACTCTGCACCGTGCTCACTTCATGTTACTCTGAGACTGGGGTTACGTAAGTAACCTATAGTTTTCTATACAGCGGACTACAACATGGATGTTTAATAAGAATGACGGACTCATCTAGAGACTCTGCACCGTGCTCTGATGCTGTTGTTTTATGCTTTATGAACAACAGGGAAACATATTCTTCATGACCAAAGTTGGAATTGAAATAAAAAAGGAAAGTGAAACTTATGCTCGTCACCCTCTCCCTCTGGTCCACATTAATACAAATGATCCCAATAAGTATGATTGTATGAACTATGAAAAGATCTTAAAATCAATACAAATGTATTTATTATAAACGTTAGTCCTTAACATCACTGTGTATATCACCATTCAAACATCTTTTAAAAGTTGAACAAACCCCACATTTCAGTGAAATGTTGACTTTATTTGATCATTTCAGTAAAAACTAACGCTCATATTTCTCTTTTTGATTATAATACTGATGAACGTTCAAAACAAAGCACTTTGACAACTTACCACATACGTTTTAAAATGCTTAATAAGCACCGTAACTTTCATGATATCATTTCTCGGTCATAATCGTTTGTTTCCGTGAACGGCCGACTGTCGAGTGACGGTAAATGCTGCGGCTGCAATGCATTGTGGGGCAGCATTTTCTCCTCTCCTTTTGGTAAGGGAGGTCCAGTGGTTCCTAAGCTAAAGGAGGTTATAAAGGAAGTTTGAAACCTCCTTTCCTTTCATAGAGAATTGGAACGGCACTTATCATGGCTGCCAGTGACGTACTTCCGGGTCATTTCACTTGGTTAGGAAGGTTCCTAAGCTAAATGGACTATTGGAACGCAACCCGGGGCTGCGCTCCGTGCATGGCTTCCTTCTGCAGGTAACGGGGAGACGCACTCTGGCGGCGGTCTCGTTCAGGATCCCAAAATATAATTTAAATATGTAGCACACTTATTCCACCTAGTGTGCCACTGGGTATGGTGCCAGGGGTTGCCGACCCCTGCAACTACAGGCTACTATGGCTAACGGTAGCGTGTATTATAACGCTAGCGTGAATGCTAACGCATTTTCTCATTGAGTTTAAACATCTCCAAATGTCATCATATAAACACAATACATGTTAATACTAATCCTTACAGTCATTGCTTTCTGACGGACTTGACCATTTTACTCTTCAGGTTGCATAGGGAAAATTAGTAGCATTCTCCTGCCTTGGGTGGTGTCCATCAAATGAAAAATGTAGAGCCAATCAGGAACTGAGAACTTAGTCCAACTTCCTTTTCAATCAAACTCACTTCCTTTTCAATCATACTCTCTCACACTCATAACTATTCTTATGCACACACCCTATAATTCTGTTTTATATACATACCTATATAGTTAATTGTCTCTTATATAGCTTTCATTCACTGCTATTCTGTTTTACGACTATTGTTATTAACATGAAATACTATTCCCTCTTATATGTTATTATTCTGTCTTACATACATTGTTTACCGATTGCACACATACTACTATCCTCTTTCACATACACTATTATAATGTTCTATTAGATTATAGTTGTTTGTGAAAGACGATAGTGGTGTGTGTAAGAGAGTATGATGGTGCATTTAAGAGATTTTGTTTTTGTGTGTGAGAGAGAATAGTTATTTATGTATGATAGTATGATAGTAAATGAAGGAAGGAATGACAGTATGTTAAAGACGGTATGATACGTGTGAAAGAGTGGTGTACATGTGAGATTCTGATATTGTTTGTAAGACCAAGTATGAGTTGTGAGCTAGACGGCCTCTAATATGTGTGTGCGCGTGCTCGTGCGTGTGCGCACGCTCGTGTGTGTGCAGAGATTGAAGCAGTCAAGCAGAAGAGGAAAGACAGATAGGATCATGCTCACTCATCATTCACGTCAAGTGTCAGATAGGAGATGGTCGAAAAACAATGAAAAAAAACTCAATAAAAAAGTAGCAACAGCTAAACTTTGTACAACTTCCTCTGCATCCCAGAGGAATTGCCCAGCAATCTTCTTCTTTGTGATACATTTTCCTCATTTGTTTTAATATTATCTCGCATGTCTCCCTCCATTCTCTTTTCAATGTCAGATTTAAAAACAACTGTGATAAAAAAAAATCTCCATTGATCTGATCTTATAATAATAATAATAATATATTTTATTTATAAGCGCACTTTTCATTTGCCTAAACAAAACTCAAAGTGCTACAAAATTAAAAAGGGTGAAACAATTAAAACAACTTTTGATCAATTAATAAAGCGGAGAGAGTGTACAGATTCTCAACTCATGGCTGCCGTTCAACTCTCCACAATCATTTTCATCATCAAAAGTCATTTTGAGTACTTGTAAATAGACAAATAGAGCTCTTTTTCTTTTTTTTCAAGTGCCAGGGGAGGATCTCCTGAACCACCTGACAGATGTTTGGGCTTTGTTAACTGTCCCCCGGCCTCCTGTCATTTTGCAAAAGGTGTAAGTATTACTATATTTGCATCTTTCTATCAGATTGTGAAAGGATAAATTGTGTTATACGTGCTCTGATTTTCTGAGCGTGGACAGGAAAGGTCATTGCAACTCCAAAAGAAAACTGAAAAAAAAGGATAACACCAAGCAATATAAGTCAAGGAGGCTTTCAGAGAGTGCCATTTCCTTGTCGAACAAGCAGGAACCTTGAAAGCTGTCAGACGACACGGACAGACTAAGAACGGCCTTCAGGGCATATCAAAGCTCCCCCGATCAAAGAGCACCAAAGAGTAGCCGTATTCAACTTCGTCTCACTTGAAGCCTGGCTTTCCTGCAATTGACAAGCCAAAAATAGCAGGGCACTTTAGCTCCTGACTTTAGATCTGACTATGTGACTTAAGTAAATTTGTAGATGGAGATTTCATATATTTCTGAGTAAAAAGTGTTTGAAGATGCTTAGTCATGAACTCCATCTAGAGGTAAAAAAAACAACAAAGATTATACTGACGAATATAAATCTTCATTTAGGATATAACAAATGACATTAAATAGCCCCAACAACAAATCCATTTTTGTTTACATGTTGCAGTTTATCTTTCACTTCCATATTATGGCTGTCAAACGATTACAATTTTTAATCAGATTAATCACAGCTTAAAAATGAATTAATCACGATTAATCACCATTCGAACTATGTCCAAAATATGCCATTTCTTTATGTATATTGTTGTGGGAATGGAAAGATAAATGAAAGAAGGCGGATATATCCATTTAACATACAGTATCTATGTTTATTATAACATTTGTTTGCGTGTCAAAATGAAAGACAACCCACACACCCATCAATCATCAAACCGTGGGGTCTTCATTCATTACGTGTTGATTTCTATCAACGGGGGAGTACTTCAGGAAAGTCGACGGGGGGGGGGCTAGTGGAGTACTTTGTGACCACAGAGTGTGAACGTTGTGATCAGCTGTTTTAGCGCAGTTCTCCAGTGAAGGGGGGGAGTCTCCCTCCGCAGCCGGTTGGCGTAGTTTTGGCACAATTCCGTTGTACAGACCGACGTTAACAGCAGCCCTGTCTGTGCGCATGGAGACCGAGGTTGCGTTCCGATAATCCAAAAATCAGCTCCTAAACTCTAACCCTATCTCCTATTCCTTGACCTCTGAGTGAAACGTCACAGGGTTAAGGGATAGTGGCTAGGGGAATTCAAAAGGACTTAGGAGAAGAGACTGCGGTACTTTAGAGCAGTGGTTCCCAAACTTTTTGTGCCCAAGGCACACCAAAGGACAAGTAAAAATCTCAAGGCACACCTATTGTGCAAAATAGCCCGTATAACACGTGTTATCACTCATATCATGTAAAATATCTGTAAATGTGCATAATTATTTACTAATGCCAAATAAAATGTGACAAAGACAACTATATTACTCATGAAATATTTATTAACGAAATATTTCAGAAATTAATTTGAAACTTTATCAAATTAGGCTTCATCAAAGCAGCAACACACTCATTTAAACCAGACAGGTCATACAATAAAAAATGAGGCAAAGGAAACTCAGCAGAAATTCAGCACAGAGAATTGTCAATGCAAGGAAGCTGCATTGTCCATGGTCCTGAACTACAAATTATAAATGTAACATTTCAGCAATCAGCATTGAAACATGTGCTATTGTAAATATTTTGCCGATTTACAAATTAGTGAGATACATGTGCCTGTCGGGGGGCGCAGATTTTTTTAATCCTTGGTGGCACTGAGGAGAGGGCCACTCGCAAGTCCTGTTCAACAGAGAGCCGTGACCTCCTCTTGTTCTTCATGTAAACCAGAGTAGAGAACGCCAACTCAAGAGATGGGGTCGTTACTAAAAAAATGTAATATATTACATATTACTTTTAAGAAAAGTAATATATTACACTACTTCGTTACTATCTACATAAAGTAACTCGTTACTTTACTCGAGCATGTACGAACTGCGCATGCGTGAGTGGCAATAACTTTCTTTACCAGCAGGCGGCGGTAGTGTGTATTTGTCATTCAAAACAGGCAACAACCGGAAGACAGAGAAGAAGAACAGACTACGTGATATAAACAAACAACAAATAGCGTGTGCGGTAGCTCCACCTTAGCATGTGTTCTTTGCAGGTGTGTGTTGAGGTTTGACGTGGTGTTTACAGCAGTGGATAACAGCTTCTGGCCCGGACACAGTTTGCACCTCACCGTCACATTCCTGTCTATTCTTCGGACGAACTCAAAATAATGGCATACCTCAACCCCTCGAAAGTTATCGCTGACTCAGCCATGTTTATGCAGCACTGCACGTGGAGATGTGGACGCGCAAGTCGCGCAGATTACTACATATAAACCTACAAAGTACTGATATAGTAAATTAAATAATTATTTTTGTGTAGTTGTATATTGCAATAATAATGTATGGTTGTCACACAATCCCACGGCACACCCGGACTTGCCTCATGGCACACCAGTGTGCCGCGGCACACCGTTTGGGAACCATTGCTTTAGAGAATCCGAATGCACTTTCACCATCCGACATGTTTATGATGCGCCAGCGGACGTCATGAATGTGCGTCTGCTGCTGTGGGGAAACTATGGAAACTACAGTTTTCTATACAGCGGACTACAACATGGATGTATAATAAGAAGGAGGGACTACTGTAAACTCATCTAGAGACTCTGCTCCGTGCTCTGATGCTGCTGCTTTGCTTTATGAACGGGGACAACAGAGAAACATATTCTTCATGACCAAAGTTGGAATTGAAATAAAAAAGGAAAGTGAAACTTATGCTCATCACCCTCTCCCTCCGGTCCACATTAATACAAATGATCCCAATACGTATGATTGTATGAAAATATCTTAAAATCAATACAAATGTATTTATTATAAACGTTAGTCCTTAACATCTATCACTGTGTATATCACCATTCAAGCATCTTTTAAAAGTTGAACAAACCCCACACAGCTCAGTAAAGACTGTGAGATGTTGACTTTATTTGATCATTTCAGTAAAAACTAACGTTCATATTTCTCTTTTTGATTATAATACTGATGAACGTTCAAAACAAAGCACTTTTGCAACTTACCACATACGTTTTAAAATGCTTAATAAGCACCGTAACTTTCATGATATCATTTCTCGGTCATAATCGGTTGTTTCCGTGAACAGCCGACTGTTGAGTGACGGCAAATGCTGCGGCTGCAATGCATTGTGGGGCAGCATTTTCTCCTCTCCTTTCGGTTAGGGAGGTCCAGTGGTTCCTACGCTAAAGGAGGTTATAAAGGAAGTTTGAAATCTCCTTTCCTTTCATTTGGAGAATTGGAACGGCACTTAACATGGCTGCCACTGAGGGACTTCCGGGTCATTTCACTTGGTTTGGAAGGTTCCTAAGCTAAATGGACTATTGGAACTAGTGGTGCACGATAATTATCGGCCCTATAATTATCGGTCCGATATTAGGAATTATGACGTCATCCCGATAAACCTGATAAAAGTATTAATAGCCCCGATAATATACAATATATTTTTTGGGTAAAAAAAAAGAAAAAAATACTGCGGTGTGGGTGGATTGGGATGAGGGGCGCTTGTTTTTCACTCGGCTCCTCCCGTTTTGCCAGTACTGTGGTATTAGTGGTTTAGGAAGAGGGGAGTTTTTCACAAATCCAGCGCTCCCTAACTCATGCCTGGCTGCCCGGCTGTAAATGGTGTGTGGCCGTGAAGCCAGGACAGTAAACAAACATGTCGTCGGTAGTATGGGACTATTTTAAAGTTTCAGAGTTGGATAGTTCGCTTGCTATTTGTATTAACAAATGCAATGCAGAAGTTCCACGAGGAGGGAAAAAGGCAACGAGCTATAATACTTCCAACCTGATCAGTCACCTGAAACATCGCCATCACTACGAAGGTGTGTTAAAAGCGTACGAAGACCCCTGCGCTGCTAAACTAGCAGCGAATCCAAAGCCAGCTGCAAAGGCACCGGGGCTTTTACCTATCGACGAGGCTTTTGAAAAAGGCAAGAAGTTTGCCAGATTTGTTTGGGGAAATAAATATGGTCACTTTGAAGAGTCAAAACTGTTCTTGGCTTTGTTTTGTTCACAGTAGTAATGCTCATGTCATTTGCTCACTACTAGTCTTTTTTTTACCACCTGGTGTGCAAAAACTACAGGTACATTTAATATATATATATATTATATTATTATCGGTTATCGGTATCGGTCTTGAGAAGCAGGAAGTTATTGGTATCGGTTTCAAAAAACCAATATCGTGCATCCCTAATTGGAACGTAACCCGACTCTGTCGTCCGGTGATCTAACCGCCTTCTGGAAAAGCTTCACAAGTACGTCGGTACGCAAATGCGCTTTGTGACAAAAGTGACGGTACGCATTTCAGATTACGCACATAACCTGCGTACCAGTTATGTGCACCCCTGTACTACAGCAAAAGTATTCTACGTCGGGACTTCCTGCAACAACACCACGCCGTTATCTTGATTCTGATTGGCCAGAAGACATTATCAAAGATGTTCTATTGAGAAGACGATCACTACGTGACAAAAGTTTTCAAAACCGTTTCTGGTCTTTGGTATTTCCAGACAAGTGGCTACTGAAATCAATCTTACTAACTGCTGTCTGTGCAATTTGCTCTGCGCGAGTTGGCGGACTTTATTTTGCTTACTTTAACATCATTTTTCATGGTGGGGCTAAGCCATTTCTTGGTATGTGTGTAGCCTACCCCAGCCATACCCTGGCGCTGGCACTGGTGGGATGTATGGAGCGGGCCATTCTGCACATGCATTAAATGCGTTAATTATTTTAACGCAATTAATTCAAAAAATTAATTAGCGCCGTTAACGCAATAATTTTGACAGCATTCGTTTATTTGTGTTCTTCCTTTGAGTAAACACTGCATGACTCACTGCATGAGTCAATGGGCGTCACATCTACCCTAAACCGTGTATCCGAGGAGACAACGCTGCAGCAGCCAGGTGAGAGGGGGGGGGGGCCCTCTCCTCATCTCTTTTATGTAAGAATGTACCTTAAATATGAATGGGCATGCAGCACATACACATTTAGGACTACTTGGAAGTGAAATGAGTGACAACTTCAAAAGTGAAACGGCAAACATTTGTTGCAAATGACCCACATTCCAAGATAACATGGTTCAAATACATCTTATGGATAAAAAGGGCCTTTAAATCAACCTGGTAAAGATCTCTACTTTTAAATACAATAAGGAGAAGGAATGCATTGTACTTAGTATGCAAGAAAAATATTTAAGCAGTATGGGTACTGATGGCCTAATCCATCTGAGCATTCTCTATTGCACTCAACAAAGAGAGAAAAAGTGTTACAGCATTAGAGATTTTTGGAAAGAAAATCACCTGAAAACCTCCTCAAGATGACAAAGTATTCAGCCAAAATTAGGAGAAAAACTTCTACAAAGAATTCACTTTCAAATCATTCCCTCTTCTTCTTCAAGTCCCTCAAGCATTGTCTTTTGAAGTCTAAGGAGAACAATGTTTGAGTGAACTTCTTTGCTGAGAGAATAAGACTTCTTAAGCACTAAAAGTACAAACTGCATCTCTGCACCCTATGCAGAGATGCAGGAAAAGGGCCTTATTGAATAAAGTGAAAAGAAGACAAATGTTTGCTGCAGCTACAGTACTTATATCATTATACAGTTACATTTTAAATCAGTAGTTCTCATTTGGTGCAGTCTCTTTATGGATAAATGTTTGATAAGAAATGAAATAACATTAACTGCTAATATATTCTTATAATAAATTCTGTAACATTCCCAAAAGGGGATGAAAATGAGAACGGCAAAGCAATTTTGTAGAAGTGTGCGTGAGGATAAATGTTCAAATCTTCTTCGTCAACACATTCCTTAACACTCTTAAACAATATCTGTTCTGCATGTGTGTGAGTGTGTGTATGAATGTAATAATGCATGGGTGCACACATGCTTACAGAGATGGTGCTTTAATTTCAATGAGTCGTAAATAAAGTCCCCTGTTGGCAGGAAATCTTCTTCCCCTACTTGTATACAGTACAGTAGCTTGTGAGAAAACATTGTTTTCTGGATTAGTTTATTGCACTTTAGTATAATTAGTTTACTCAGTTTTAGTTCTGCTGAATTAAATAAAACACATGTGAAAAATTGATGTTGATTTTTTTTCTTTCCTTAACATAGATGCATGCCCTGTCCCGAATATGAAAGTATTAGACAGACGCCATTCAGCTCTGCTCTCATTGGTCCAACTTAAGAGTAGATCAACTCAGACTCATGCATTTCAAACCATTCCTTAAACTATGTATGTGTGTCTATATATAGCTTGTACTGCTTCATGATAGTGCTTTAAAATACCTTATTTGAAACGTTGCACTGTGAAAAATACTGGTAAAATTTGTGAGGAGATATTTTGTCTTAAATCAACTATACAAATGAGGTTGGTCATTTTATCCTACACTTAAACGGCTGTTCTCTAAAGTAACCAACATGCATTGCAATAAATAACTCACTAACACAAAGTTAAAAAGGACTGAAAGAACAAGTTTCACTGCAGGCATTTCCCCACACACACACACACACACACACACACACACACACACACACACACACACACACACACACACACACACACACACACACACACACACACACACACACACACACACACACACACACACACACACACACACACACAGAGAAGCCTAGAGGGGGGGGGGGGGGTCTGCCGGCCGTGGAGAGCAGCAGCGAGTCAGGGCTCAGTCCCTGGACTGTGACGGACTTCCTCCAGCCTCCACGCCGCCTCTAATGAAGTAATGAAGAGCACACTGGCAGGTTAATGGAAGCCAATCGACTACGAGCGTTGCAACCTGCAGGAAACCAAGAGGAATACTAATCACTCCTCCTCTCTCATGTTATGCCTAATCTGTCCCCCCGCTTCAGAAACTACAGCACTATTTAGCGTGCAGATAAGATGGAGGAGAGCAACTTCTATAACCTCTAGAGGACACAGATAGAGACCGCTTTTTGGAGTGTGTGACGGATTGTATTAAAAACTACAATAAACAGGAGTCTTATCCAAAGTTGATGTCAAAGTAATCTCTAGATAGATACGAGGATTGGGGGGGGGGAACTTTCTCCAGCTTCCTCTTCATTTGAAAAATGAGTAATAAGTTCACCTTGTCTGGCTGCCCTTTCAAACGATATATAAACTCTAATTTCAACGAAGTGCAGCTGACGGAGCTCTCATCTCAGCTGTACGATTGCCAATTCATATGTATCAGTGTGTGTATGCATACAATACATGCATGAGTGTGTGTTGTATCTCTGCATCTCATTTTATCTTTGCAAAAGACTGACAACAAGCACTGGGTTTCAGTGCAAGGCGAGGCTCCGCTATATGTTAAGTGATACAGAATAGTGATACAGTGGAATGCTAATCGCAGAATCAAAGAAGCGTTCAAATGGAGCTGCAGGAACGCAGATGAAGGGCACTAAGAACAAAAATTAGGAGAACAATGAACATTATAGACGATGGACATACAAATGTGGTGGTTAAGTAAGACATCTTCACTTTAAACCCATGTGACAAAGTCCAGTCATAACACATTAGATACTAATAATCTGTTAGGAGCCCTCAGGTTCAGCTCGACGTAATGGCCCTCTGGTAAACAGGGTACATAATAGCACACAGTCAAACGGAGAAGCTCAAAGTGGTTACAGAACAACACCAACGGCCATTTTCACAATTCATTTGCCAGTTTTATCTCAAGAAAGGTTCCAGCATGGCGTCCTTTGAAAAGGCGCAGTCAAGCACTCTTAATGCTCAGCGCTAATCGAGGACAACAGAGCAAAAGAGAAAGAAGCTTCATGGTTACGGATAACCACAACATTTTACAAAACACGGTAAAAACATTAACATTCACAGTACATATTTCTAGGGTTGCAACCTTGAATTACTTTTATTATCGATGATGTTATCAATTATAAGAAATGTGGATTGTATTTCTGTTGATTGACTCATCGTATAACCATTTCAGAAACACATTCAATGATGTGCTATTTTTATCACATAAAATGTTATCAATATGTGAATACTACACCAAATATGATGTGTTGTATTGAATCCAGGATTTATAAATGTATTTGTACAATATAAAGAGAGTTGTAGTGACACTACCCTTGTTAGAGATAACCATATGGAAAATGCAAACTGGTCAGCAACAATGCTTGAGAAGACTCCCAATTCAAATGAAGCACAACATCACAGGGCCTCATTTGTGCAAGAAAATACTCCCACACAGCTACCACTCGCCTGTTCCTTTGACACAAGGCAGGCCTGATGGAGGACTTCATGCCGTTTACTTCAAATTCTCCCCCAGAGGCCTGCATGCAGCATCAAAGGTCCAGATTCATGAGACTAGGTCTAACATAGATACACTGTACGCCTGATCTTTTTAGTTTGTTGACCATGTGGTGGTAGCTTCTTCCTTTTTGTCCTCTTTTTTTTCTTAGCTGAACAAAGAGTGACCCTGCTGTTGCTTCTCTAGGTTTGATGAACACATGTATTTCTTTAAAGCACTGTTTTACTGAGCTGTACATGCGTGCGGTGCTCACATTGGCTATACCTGCCCCTGACCTTCCTCACTGTCAAGGTGGCCTGCTTAAGCTTTCGCCGAGTGCACATTTTCTTTTTCTTTAACACATTCAATTCCCAGGAGGCCAGCTGTGATGCTGGAACAACAACAACAACAACAACCTCTAGCCCTGCAACCGTATTTCAATCAAAGTTGCTTAGCTTACGCACCAAGCCTGTTCTAATATGTAGTTTAACAACTAATAGACCACTTCACCTTGTGGCGTCATACTGATTAGCCACTTGAAGGACATTTTTGTAACGGTGAGCAAGTTTACAATGTAATACTGTTGGTGATTGGAAATTATGAATAGGTACTGACAATTCGAAGAAAATCCAATCAGGGATTAAACGTAAAGGCAGGAACTAAGGTATGAAAGAATTCTCGAAAAAAATTCAGTTCAAGGAACAGTGCAACATCATGCTCTGTGTAAATTATTGACAGGGGCGATCTTCTCAGTGAGTACTCTGTGACTCTACTTTAGTGACGTAGGCCGTACTGCCCTTAAGCTAGCACCAGCAGCACAGGAGAACGTTAAAATACACCCGTCTCCTCTTCTCCCACCATCAGGGGACAAGATTAAAATGGCATCGGACGACGAAACAAGAGGCTTTTCAGAGCGCAAGAGTGGAAGAGAGTCGGGGAGATTTGGCAAGAGGGGTGGACGGGGTGCAAGGGGAGTAGAACGCAAGAGGGTGCGGGGGAGGAGATTAAGCTGCAAGTCAAGGAGGAGACTGGTGGAGACTGTTAGAGGAAGTGAAGTGGGATACAAGGACGAGAGTCTGTGAGAGAGAAGTAAAGGAGAGGGCGGACCCACAGGGTGACAGCCTACCATTTCCTCGCATGTTCACCCATTCAATCCCGTATTACTCAGTCGGCCATTATCTGATTGACTTAGCCACTCACTCATTCCCTCTATCCCTATTTCCCCCTGCTCTAATGTATTTTCAATATACTTTTTACTAGGGCAGGGAATATAAAGTTTTACAAGGCTTTTTACTCTGCATTCAGGCATGACATTATAAGACCTGGTTGACATAGGGAAATGGAGGATGTCAAACTGATGGGCCAGTATAATTTCTTAATGACACGTTTTGGGGCAACAGCCAAGGGTGTGCACACACACACACACACACACACACACACACACACACACACACACACACACACACACACACACACACACACACACACACACACACACACACACACACACACACACACACACACACACACACACACACACACACACACACACACACACACACACACACACACACACACACACACACAGGTGCAGGATGGCGTGGCAGGGGGCAGCACAAGTGTACCAGGCTTCACCGGGGCCACGCTTGCTAAATGGATCTAGCTAATTATAGCAAATAAACTGCACTGATCTACGCCATTAGCCAGTCAGTAATGAAGCAAAGTGGTGGGCTGCTGTGAAACTGATGAATAGAGCCGACTGCCGAGTGCTGCACTGCCTGGCCTTTAGTTTAGCTCTAACAACACAGCCTTCTTAAGAAAGCAGGAGTGCATTAAGAAAAGAAAAAAAGAAGTACAACAAGGCTATGGAGATCAGATAAATAGAGAAAAGAGAGGGGCAAAGAAAGACTTAGGCGGGATAGAGATACATTAAAGATGGGTGGGGGGGGATACAGAGGCAGAGCATGTAAGCTTGTATGCCTGTGGGTGTGTAAGGCCGAAAGAGAGAGGGATTGCAGAGATGCCTAATGTGCTGGAATATGGGTCAGGGGCAAAACAGTCTCAGTGTCTTCCTCTATTCCATCCTCTCTCCTCAGAGCATGTGGTCATGTTTTGCACTCCACTAACAGTCCACTAAATCTGCCACTTAGGACAATTCAAATAACAATGCTTTGGGTGTAGACAAACATAAAATCTGAACCCGAGGCCTGGTGCAGTCAAAGATTAACACAGCCCGAAAGAAAATGGAATAACCTTATTGCACATGCAGAAGATGCACACACACTGATACTCAGAGGGTATTGTTTTCAATATAATGGAATCAATTGAACATCAGCATAGCAGAGCAGATAAGGTTTGGATAACACTTTGAAGGGTAGTAAGTGTGTTTATGCACGTGTATGAAATATAAAAGACAATATCTGTCCGTCCATTTATACATATTTATCTCTACTCAACACAATGTGAACATGTAAAGCAGGGGTGGGGAACCTCCGGCCCCCGGGCCGTATACGGCCCGCGAAACCATTTGGTATGGCCCTCGAGGTAATTTATAAACACACGCAAAAAAGAAAAAAATTAAAGAAATCTAGACCGCAAAATAATTAAACAAGCGAGTGCCTGTTTTTCCTGGCAACGGTCAGGGTCCTTGAACACAACACGAGCCTAACGTGTCATCACCATAGATCATCACGTGGTATATATCTAGTATGTCTAGATATTACCTTTTTTTACAATATTTTAATAGCAACATTCATTCATCTGTTGTCATCTTATAACGTATTTATCTTAACAGCTATCACTGTAAAAAAAAAAGAGGATTTAATTTCATGTTACGGTACAATATTTATCTTTACATTCTGTTCTTGCATATGTCTTATTATATTTACGTGTATATAGATTTCTGCCTGCACTCATTTATTATTCTTAATTTTATTTTGAATTTATTTTATTGTTTTATGTCTTATATAACTATGTTGCGTTGTTGGAGGAGCTCGGGACAGAGGATTTTCATTGCCATTCCTACACTGTAGCCTATGTGCTTATGACATAAATCCTTTGAATCTGAATCTTGGAAACACGTAATTGTTGAATGGATTAAATGCATAGTTAACATGTTGGCCCTCTATTGTCTTTTATAATGCACTCTTACATTTAAAACAACATTATTCAAAAGAAAGTTGAATATCTACAGACCTCAAAAAGTTATTTTATGTGTTTTTGTTTATTATTTTTATTAGGGAAGGAGATGCCTGAAAAACACTGCAGTGCCCACCATTTTGTATTTCACCAAAGAACAACAGCCTCGAAGGAGAAGCAGGGTGAGTAGCAATGACGAGGTCAGTGACAGTCCTAGTTCGACTGTTAATAGCAATGAGGAGGAGGTTGCAGGTGAAGACCATGGTGGTGGTGAAAACAGTCTTGCTGCTGATCAGAGCAATATCATTATGATACAAGGCACGCCTGAAGAAGCCTTTGTTGTTCCACATGTGGAGCATAATGACATTCCAACAGCCAATGCTTGTGAGGAGGATGTTGGTTTGGGTAGCAGCAGCCAACACACAGACTCCGCCTCTGTTCACTCTTACACTTGGGCTTTAAACCAAGACGGGTCATACTGAATAGTTTGTGCACACATGTGATCTTTCTTTCATGTAGGATGCTTGAGGGAAGTTGCAACGCCTCGTCCAATGGGATGTCTTCTCCACGTGAAAGACATTGAAGGCATCATTTATAACTTGAGACCATTTTCCAAAAGTGATGACTTGTATTGGCTTAGGTAGTAATGGATTACATCGAACACGAATCAAGATCGTATCGAAAAAAAGGAAAGTGTAATCCTTAGATACAGAGGAAGAGATGTAATCGCATTAGTTTGACTTTTCTAATAATAGGGAAACTCAGGATTACAATCTTATTCAAAACCTAAAAAGAGCAGATAGTGGTTGTTGTAAAATGATCAAATGGTATCTCTTCTCTGGAAGCCGTACTGTTCTGGAGGATAATACTTTCATTGTGAATCTGTACACCTACTGCCTGAATCTGCTTTATGGTATTATATTATACATTTAGGTAAACAAATCATATTCATATTTCTTCTCTCCTGTGTTTATTTGCATTGCATTTGATATTGAGGTGATCCAAAAGAAAAATAAAGTTATCAGGTTACATTACTTTTATATCTTGATACTCACAGGAAGTTACTGGTTGTGCTTTTGGCAAGTAGCCCTCCCAACCCTGTACATAAGTTATATCATTTTAATTACTGATACAGGTGTTGCACATCTTTAAATTTATGTTCTAGTGTACTTGAGTCATAAAATGATTCGAAACCTTTACTTTTCATAAAATGCAAGATGTAACTTTCAATGTGGCTTGTGTGTTTATCACATTTTCAATGTGAAATAGATCTGATTAAATAAAGAGTAAAAGCACAATCTTAAATGTTGACATTTATCATTTTCCTATGCTTATTGTTAATGTAGTGGTGTTATAAACAAAATGTTTTTTATTTGTTGACAAAAGATTTAAAGTTGATGCTCACAACATGTGGGAACATTTATGGAGAAAAACGTTTCTATTGTAAAACAAATATGTATCTGCATACTGAACAAAACTCTCTAAAAGGTATTATCTTCTGTGACGTTACGACCCTGTAGGGATTGTGGGTATTGCACTTCATAATTACATTCTATGGTATGCTTATGACATAGTTGATGCCAAAATACATGGGATTAGGGGAGACCTTCTTGTTGTTTGCATTGTCACTGATAAATGACAGCGTAGTATTCATTGTCAAGATGTTGTGTTTTTAAACTTGGGACTCTTTTCAGACTGCTCCGGCTTGGGAAAAGATTTGAGCCTTAATGTGTAATGTTTTCTGTATCGTATGGTAAGCTTATCCTTTCATAACATTTTCAGTAAGCAGTAGACAAAAGAAGGGAAAATATGAATGTAATTTATTTCAATATTTACATAAATACAGAATTATTTTAACAAATAAAATAACAAAAAACATCATAACAAATACAAAATAAAAGGTTTGACAGACAGCCATGCCCAGCATGGGCCTGGAGAGCTACAGAGTCCATTGGGGGAAGAGGGGGGGTGGGATGTGGGGAAGAGGAAGAGCAGCCATGTTAACATTGCTATGGCTACAGATGTAATATCTAACTCAACATTAGCCATGACAGTCTGGGCTTAGCAAGGGCCTTAGAATACATACTCTAACGGCCCGTCCACACAGCGGCGTGCGTTGAGGCTTCCAACGTTTCTGCCCATTCACTTTGAATGGGGTGACGTCACTTTTAGCCGAACTGCATTTTGGGAAGCGACGTGGAGTGTTGCTGGCGTAGCTGGCGTCAAAAGTTGAGCAATGTTCAACTTTTGACGCCTCGACGGAGGCGTCAGCCAATGAAATCCCGTTTATGCAAATCTGCCAGTACAGCGCTAGCCAATCAAACCGCGTGTATGCTGGGAGAGACTACGCAGGTCTTTTCCTCATATTCCAAAAAATGGAGGAGAAATTAACTATAGCGGTCGTGAATCACCCGGTGTTATATGATCAGTCTCTGTTCATTTACCGTGATACAAACCGGAGGAGCCAGGCATGGAGGGAGGTGGCAGAGACAGTGGGTGGAACTGGTAGGTTTTCGCCAGTTTGGGGAGTTTATATTATATATGATATTCTGAACAAACTGTGCTGTTGTATTAGCTGTAACGTGTCTCTACTGTAGGCTAGTTTTATTATATGTACAGCACTTTGGCTCGACCAAAAATCGTTTATAAATGTTTATAAATGTGCTATATAAATAAAACTTGATTTGATATATCCAGTGTACTTAATTTTAACATTGAATGGACAGCTTGCAGGCATAGCCAGCATGGAATGTAGCATAAAATAGCACCATAGACATTAATGTCATAAATGTTCATCATATAAAGTGTGAATGTAAAACCTTTTATGCAAATGACAGTGATAAAGGGATTTGCTTTTCATTAATGTAGGCATAATTTAGTCAATTCTTCAAGTAGTTCAACAAATTAACTTTATTATTTCATTTCATTAGAGGAATTGTGCAGGACAAGGTGGAAGTCTCTGAGGGACAGGTTCCAGAAGGAGAAAGCTGTCAGCCATCGCTCCTGTTCTCTCCATGCCACTACCTCAACCTCGTCCAGTGGTGGAGGAGGACGAGGACGAGTTGTTTCTCCGGGGCCTCTTGCCTTCATTGCGAAGGATGTCCATGGCAAAGAAGATAAGGCTGAAATTTGCCATTCATAAGGCATTTTTTGAAGCAGAGCAGGAGGAAGACTGATTAATCACTTTTTTTTTGTTATTTACAGCCATACTGATCCACACTACATGTTTTACACTCATCACTGTACTCATCACTGCACACACTTCACTCACAATATTACATATACATTATTATAAATAAAAGTTATTTAAAGTATGTTATGGCTATACTGTGTCTTCACTTGTTCATGTCGTTTGTCAGTTACAACATACGGAAGATACAGAAGCTTCATGTATGTCGATGTATAATGTGCTGTCTTCTGTATAATTGTTCATGTGAAAACCTGTTGAAATCACGAGTGGTTTATCAGTAAAAACAGGGCTGAAGGAAAAAGGTTGTTAGCAATGCATAATATCAATTTAAGAAACATGTTTATTAGGAATGTTTGTTTTTAAAATGGCTCATTTGGAATATTTGCTTTTTAAAGAAAATATGGGTAGCTCTTAAAAGAGCTTTTGGTTTGGAGGCTCTTAAAAGAGCCATGGTGACCCTACACCACGTTCTGCTGCCATGGCACTGCACCCTCCTCATTGAAATAGCTGCAGAAGGTGTCCCGCAGTTGGATGGATCTGCGTGTGGCATTGTTGGAGCCCATCCTCGGTGCATCACGCAGGGTTGGAGTAGCTGGAGCTTCATCCGTGGACTCTGCGATAGGTGTGCGTGATGTCCTTCCTATCGTCTTCCTGCGGAGGAAGTTGTGCAACACACAGGTGGCCTTCACACACAACTCTGCTACCTCCGGGCTGGTGATGATGACACGCCGGAACATTCTCCACTGGGATGAGAGGATGCCAAACGCACATTCAACCACCAACCTGGCCCGGCTGAGGCGGTAGTTGAACATCCTCTTTTCGCGTGTGAGGTGACGTCCAGGGAACGGACGCAGCAGGTTGTTCATCAGTGGAAAAGCCTCATCTCCAACCAACACATGGGGAAGAAGGCCGAGCCGCTCTGCTCCTGGGATGACGGTGTCAGGTGGTAGCTGCAGACTGCCATCTCGGAGGCTCTCTCCAAATGCAGAATTCCGCAGGCTCCCACCGTCGCTGCTCCTTCCAAAGCCTCCGACATCCACTACCCCGAAGAGGTACTGGGCATCCACGACAGCCAGCAGTACCAAGGAGTGGGTGGACTTGTAGTTGAAGTAGAGGGACCCAGAATTTGCCGGAGCCTGGATCACCACGTGCTTCCCATCAATGGCACCAACGCAATTCGGAAAGTTCCAGCGCTCCTGGAACCCAGCAGCGATGGCTTTCCAGTCCTCGGTCTGTGGTACCGGCATGGTCTCCTCAACCAGGGCGGTCCAGATGGCACCCACAACCTCCCTGACAATGACAGCCACGGTTGCATGCCTGACCCGATAGCTGAATGCTATGGTCCTGTATGAGTCACCGGTTGCCAGGTACCTGAGAAAAAAATAATATACATGATTAAAAAAAAGTATATGTCCCCACACACACAGCCCACAGACACACACACAGACACCCCCCCCCCCCCCCCCCCACACACACACAGACCACAGAGACCCCACACACACACACACCCCACACACACACACACCCCCAACACACACAGACCACAGAGACACACACACAGACCCCACACACACACACACAGACCCCCCCCCAGACCACCCCCCCACACACAGACCACAGAGACCCCACACACACACACACACACACACACACACACACACACACACACACACACACACACACACACACACACACACACACACACACACACACACACACACACACACACACACACACACACACACACACACACACACACACACACACACACACACACACACACACACACACACACACACACACACACACACACACACACACAAAATACTGTATTTACCTAGCTATCTTAATTAATGTCATCCATCTGAACTAAATTACAGACTTCATTCATCATTCATCCATGGCATGCATTCTCTCTCTTTATATACTTTATATCTCTTTCAGGTTACAGAAGTAGAAATACACAAAACGTACCGTAGGCAGATGGCGAGTCGCTCGGCGGGTCCGATTGACAAACGCATATGGGTGTCTGCCTTTGAAATCAGTGGACCCACTTTTCCGAGCAACTCGTCGAACACGTCTTTGCTCATCCTGAAGTACTGCTGAAACAGTACATCATCCAGGCGGAGCTCTTGGACCAGAACTTGGTATTCCCCCCGTTGCAGACGTTTTCTGAGTATCGGATGTACCCAACAGCGACGCACACTACATGGCCTCCTGCGAGACATTGCATACACTAAAGCCACCCTTGCTACTACACTTGCCCGTGCTACCCTTGCTACAAAACCGGCATCCATTTTGGCAATAGTGGAGAAGAACCGGGCTTTTCCTTTTTTGCTATGTCGGGGGCGGGAGATTCATGTGATTGGTTGTTGGTCACGTTCTCCCCAAGCTTCAGACACGCCCACCGCCAAGCGTCAACGCACGCCGCTGTGTGGACAGTCCGTAAAGGCCAAATCCAAAGACAGTGATACTGACATTTTAGCAGTTCACAGTCTTTGGAGGTGGTCTTTCAGGCAATTGGCTAGTGACTTTAAAAAAATATAATTTCCCCTAGGGGTGAAATGAACTCCATCTCGCAAAAACAGCCCAGGACTGTCATGTCTAATGTTGGAGTGGTCAACAATTGCACCATTTAGGCTATGAACAAAAGTAGCCATAACAACGTTAACAAACTTCCGGGCCTTGTCAATTTTGACAGGATTTGCACCAGCCCTCCACCGGCGCCTCTGGCAGAGCATGATCTTCATTCCAGGGTGCCGATGGTGAAGCTGGTGCAGGTCCTCCTTCATCTGGTTCAGCAACTGAACACTGGGCACATCCCCCAAGTCATTGCCGCCACAGTGGATGAGGAGGACATCCGGGGCTGCTCTTCCTCGCAGGGAGTAGGAAAAGAAAGGGAGGACACCTCTCCAGCGCAGTCCACCCCAACCGAACCAGCACACCCTCAGGTCGAGGCCAAGGTTGCTGCCGATGGTCTCTGTAGCTCTCTGGGCTCCACGCCGGACACAGCTGTCTAAATGAGAGTAACAAATGCTTCAGATAATGAGGAATATCAAATTAAGTATAAAGGGTTGCTCATTTTGTTCCTTTGACAATAACATACAAAATAACTATGAAATCACACCTGTATGGTTAAAAGTAACAAGAGAGCAAAACCTCAAAAAACAGATTAACAGCACACAGTTTATATATATTTATATACTGTGTGCTGTTTATCTACAATTGTGCACACATGTATATACATATATGTATAGTATGTTTGTGTGTAATGTCAACCATCTGAAGTCATGTAAAGTAAGCCAGGACCATCAACTTACAGGTTGTGCAGTTTGGCGTGGAGGAGGTTGCCATCTTCTTTTTTCTTAATGCTGAAAGAAATAAAAATGGTTTAATCAATATAAAAGCACCTTTCTTTTTCTACAGTCATATTTCATTAATTACATTTAATTCACGCAACACTGGCCATATCTCTGCTAGTTTACAAAGTTTAGTTACAAATGACATTTATATTTGAAAAACGGTGAAGCACTTAAAAAACAATTGTATAGTGTAGGTTCAAGAACATTTAAATCAAAAGGACAAGTTTTGTAAAGTTACAGGGTATCTTACCTTCAGAATATGCCGGGAACGAGGAGCAGTGACCGCAAGCTGGGTTGTTAGCATAGGTTGTTAGCATAGGTTGTTAGCTTAATACTGAGAGCATGTTAGCTTAGCTTCTTAGCCTGAGCTAGGTCTGGAACGTCACGCTCGGTGGCAGCAGGTCCCGCCCTGTCCCGCCTCGGCTCCGCCTCAGCACCGCCTCAGCTCCGCCTCAGCACCGCCTCTTTGCCCTTATTTGGAGCAGGCGGGAGAAGGCTGTGAGTTACTGTCACTGTCGAGCCGTTAGTGGCCGACTCCGCCTACTAAGGGCTTCACGGCAACTCTGCAGAATCCTATGGGTGACGTCACGGACCCTACGTCCATTTATATATACAGTCTATGAGTCTGACAGGGGTGCAATTCTGACGGAGAGCACCAGAACGCCACGCCGGGACTTCAAAAAAATTGCAGTACCCATAAGTCCGTACACATGCTGCAGTTTTTGCGTGGCTGTGTCTTTAGTTGAAAGCCCAGTGGCGATCTGTTCATCTGTCATTCTGATCATTCAGTCAATAACTTTGTTGTTATTAGCATCTGGTTAGCTAGCTATGCTAACAAATATAAGAAGCTTTTTCTCCAACCAGTGAGGTAAAGGCACATCTTTATATGATCATTATAGTTATCAAAAAACAAGAGAATAAAGTAAACAGGTATAAAATACTATATGACAGTAAAAAAAAAAGTTGTTATTAATAAACAAGAATACAGTTTGAAAGGAGAGTGATTTGTAAAATATCCATAAAGAAAAAGTAAATCAGCTACAGTTCTGTTTCAAATGGGTGTTGAGAGATGTTTCCATAGATCTCTTCATTTTGCTCTCAAAGTGCACCAGATTGATGCTTTCAACTTCAATATTTAAAAAAAAATCTTCCCAGGGGAGCATGCCCCCCTGGACCCCCCTCCACTTAAATCATGTCCACATGGATAGGAAACTAAATACATTTGCACACATCTTGTGTCCATATCTTTCTGTTTGGTGATCATGCCACACCGTGCACATGAATGCATGAGTCATGGCAAGATATCTGGATTAAGACGTTGCTTTTTCTTTGCACAGCATTAAAATGCTGATTTTTAAGCAGAGGTCAATCATTTGTACGGCCCTCGGAGGATGTGGAAAAAATTTAAATGGCCCTTGAGAGGAAAAAGGCTCCCCACCCCTGATGTAAAGGGTCATGGTGTCATTAAGTAGTCAATATATTACATCCACAATGGAAGCTGTGAAAGCCAGGATGTGCCTACTGCGTACACCATCTGTGCTCCAGAGAGGTTTATCCCACTTGCTCTATACTTGAAACTTAAATCAACATTACCAGCTCTTGGGTGTTTTCACTCATCTGAACGTTGGCAGCTGAACAGAGCCTTGGAAATCCTAGAGCAATCATTGTGAATGATATTTCTGAAGAAAATCTATATAGTGTGCTGTGTGATGGTAAATATTGAGGACTCCATCATTGATATCTTGCTTTATTTTGTTGACTGAGCTTAGGATTTTTTTTTTAGGGGCGTTAGGGGAGTTTTTTTCTGTCAATCTCCCACCTAGTTGGTATTTGGCCATACGCTGCGGAGCAAAGCAGTCTGATCCCTCTGCAGTATGCCAGCCCACTCGCTCCGCTCACCTCTAAATGGCTGTCTGCCTCTCCCCATCTCCTCCTGCTGCTGCTGCTGCTTACTGCCCGAGGCCTCTGTGAACTCCACCGGCTGTCCAGAGGCCTATACGGTCTGCTTTTGCCCTACTCTGGATTGCCATGGAGACAAGAGTAAAATAGGGAAACATTTCCATCATGGTTAACGGCTAAAAAACATCTCAAAACGAGGCTCAGGCTGAAGCTGCATCCTGAGCCTCTTTTTGAGATAGACAAGAGGGAGAGATGAACGGCAACGCCCAAAGTGGATGGAATTTATAACACACACCAGTGTTGAGCAAGTTACTTCCAAAATGTAATACAGTACATATTACTCATTACTGTCTTTTTTAAGTAATAAGTTACATCACAATATTACTGTCTCTGAAATGTAATGAGTTACACTACTTTTATATTACTTTTGAGTTACTTTCACCAAAATAACCGCAAAATAATGGCTAGTATTTTAAATGCTCAAATGTAGTTTAGTGCAGCAACTGTGTAGGCCCTTAAGGCTACTAACAACTTTTATTACAAGGCTTAGTTGAATACTTGATTCTGATTGGTTAATTGCGTTGCTAAGGAGGATCAAGAAAGAGAAAGTAAAAGAGAGAGCGCTGGACGTCAGATAAATGAACAGAAGAAGACAGACAAGAAGTAAACACTAAAAGGAACATGGTATGGGCTCTGCAGTGTTTTCACTGCATTCACTTCAATTCATATTGGGAGTCGATTCGTTAGTCGTTTAATATCTGGCCATGTAATAAGCGGGATAATGTGCAGCGACTTGGTCATTATGGGGAAAAGAACACCCAGTCAGGCTCATCAAGATCAGCCTGACTGAATCTACCGGCACAATTTTTCTCTGGTGTCGGAATGTCTCGCGATGTTAGTGAATTCTTAAAAAACAAAACACCATTTCATTTTGGGTTAAAATTAGTTGTAACTGCGTTACTGAGAATTGTAACGGGTAGTATATTACCCGAATTTCATTAGCAATGCGTTACAGCAAAAAGTAATACATTACTGTAACTCTGTTACTTTTGTAACGTGTTACACCCAACACTGACTCACACCATGTATACATCACTTCAGGGGACATTACATTGACTTACATGCATTTCCTGGAGACTTATCCTAACCTTAACATGCCTAACCCTAACCGAACCAAGTCTTCACCCTAAAATTAATGATTCCCCCATAAGGGAGGCGAGTCCCCACACACACAAAAAGTGTCCAGAGTTCTCAGTCTCCGGGGTATTAATTATGCCCATGCCTGGATATTGTATGCACTGCTCACACACACACACACACACACACACACACACACACACACACACACACACACACACACACACACACACACACACACACACACACACACACACACACACACACACACACACACACACACACACACACACAATTAAGCAATCCCCAAAGGCGGCTGCTCCAATCACAGCGCAGGTGATAAGGGAGCTACTCTGAGCCGCTGCAGAGGCACAACTGTCACGGCTGATGTGTCACCGGGGAGGGAATTAGAGTTAGCATGCATCGGTTGCACACTTCCTGAGCCCCCCCTCGCTCATTAGCATACATTTGTAAACAAAGAAACAAAAAGGGCCATGGTGCTAGGCTAACGTGTCACGATGTTAGTAAGAGTCGGAGCAGAACAGAGCATCTAAATGAGGTACGAGCCCCGGAGGAGACCTTTTTGTGATAATTCATCCATCTTCTGGGCTCCTGACAGCTGAGGCACTGCACAGGGAGACAATGAGAGAGCAGCCTGCACCAGGTCTGCATCCCAAAAAGAAAGTACATTATATTATCTTGAGTCGATGCCCAGACTTTGAGTCTCGGGAAGCTGTATGTGAACTGGATATAAAATACAAATGACAGAGCAAAGAACTCTTTTGTGTGGGAACAAGAAGACGGAGACGCAGAGGTGTCAGAAAAAAGAGGATTTAAGATGAGGAAAATGGAGAGTTTAGCTATGACTCGCTAAAAGAAAGAGAAAACATTGTATTTTGGAAACTCAAAATACTAAAGACAAGACTGACTCCTGAATAACCTGCCTCTGTTCATCATCTCCCTTTGGTCTCCCTCACAAACACTCCTCCACTTCCCTTTCTTCTCTTGCCACCTCATTCTGTGGAGTCTTGCTTGCACTAGCTCTTCCTACACACCTTTTCATATGTTCTCCCTTTGCTCTCCCTGTTCCTCTCATCACTCCCAGCAGCCATCTGACACGTCAGCAGCGATTAATACCTGAATTTTGTTTCCGTGTAGATACCCTGGTGTGGTCATTATCCTCCTCCAGGTACCTGATTATCATCGACCAAAGGAGCCATTACTTTCCTGATAATATCAGCTGAAAGGAAGATAAATGGATGAAGGAGATAGGTTGCAAAGGAGGGAGCTGAAAAAAGGTGTAATAAATATTTGTAAAAAGATGGTTAAGAGGGCAGAGGAAAGGACAAGGGAGCGGGGGGAACTCAGAAGAAGAAAAGGAAGAGGCTATGCGTGCCAAACAAACGAGGAAGGAGGAGAATAGGAGGAGGACAGAAACAATAATAGCCTTGTCTTATCACTGTACACTGTGTACAGTGATTCCCTCGCGTCGGGGAGTCAGTGCTCCGGCTGGGGCCACGCCTGATGACAAACCACCTCCACCCTGTACTGGAGCCCGAGCTATTTATGATCAGGCGACTTATAGGAGCATGCCAGGGAGCCAGCTGGGCCGCGATTCGTCTCGGGTCCATGTCGTCCCTCCTGGGACTCGGTGACAACCTCAAATGTGGCTCCTCTGTCACGTCCTATCTCCTGATCCTATGCCCTTCACTCTGAAAGTTACTTTAACACATCATCCTGCTGGTTACTAGCACACAGGACTGTAGCCAACACAATCTACTTTGAACCAATTGTTCTAATTCAACGGATTCATTTGATTACTTTACCACATTGATGTTTCACAGTGGTTCAATAAAATAAGATAATAATGTGCAGAAACCTCATTACACAAGATTCGACATCACAGCAAACTGCTTCGCCAGCGTGTCTCTAATTAACAGTCCAATTACTGCAATACTTAGCTATTACTGACTTTTTGAGGTGCACGATGTTGATTCAACATTGCTGCTATGGCGGAGAGTGAGACAGGATAACAGTGTGTGCTACGATTAAGCTACAGTAGGTAAACGGAATGAGCAAACAAATGCACGTAATTGTAATGCAATTATGCTCCCACGTCAGCCCGGCCCACCATCAGTTCCCTCACTTATCCTGCTTCAAAAATCCCCATGGCCCGCTGACCCTGAATCAGTCATGAAGGGCAGAGAGCTCCAACACGGGCAATTAATTTATGCAAGCTGCTGCAATTGTTTGCATTTTGTTTCTTGTGTTTACCCGTTTACATATTCCAGCTTGGCGTAAATTATTCATGGGTGTTCCTTTTCCTATTCTCCAGCGACACCAGAGGCTGGTCACGCTGCAAATATGAAGGCAACAGAAGCCATTGATCGACAACTTCGACAAAAAAATTGAAAGGAAGGTGAGAGAGCGAGTTCAGGGAGGCAACGCATTAACCTCACAAGAAGGGGAAGGGGGGGGAAGAGTCCTGCTCAGCCTTGGCAAAGAAAACTCATTGTGAAAACGAATTCAGTTTGCTTATCATTTGAACCTGCATTCAAACACTAGTGTGTGCATTTTCATGTATGTCTATCTACGGAGAACAATTGTCTAATCATTGATCATAAAACTGGCTTTGCAGCAATGGACTATTTCGATAAAATATCATAATTTGCCTGATAAAATCTTAACTCAAGGTCCACTCACTAGCTCTTCTACACATTTCATCTGCATCTCATGGTCTTAATCAGCATATTTATGTTGGTATGAAAGTATTAGCATGTATCTGCTATTAAGAAATATATGTGTACCATTAAACCTTTTTAACTGATGGATATGCAAATGCAGGTGTGTAACATTACTCTAGTTTGATTTACTGTACAGTGCTGACTTGCTTTGTAAACTGCATGCACCCAAAACCCTACGATATATCTAGCCCGCTCATCAGTTTCCTGTTAAACCGAAAAAATAACCTCAAAAAAACCAGTGTATTTATAAACATCAAAGACATCAAACAATGTAAGACTGTCGAGTCAAACAAGCTAGAGGGAAATAAATGCATGTTGGTATGCGAGTAATTGGGCGAGCTAGCTGACCACTCCACTTCCATTTTTAAGGAATTGTCGAGGGAGATGGTGTTACTAGGTGGAGTGCAGGGTGCAACAAAATCATTTTAATGTGATTAACTGAAGAGATGCCCAGTTTGCTCAGTGTTGGAGCACGGGCAGAGCCTCAATCAATGACTTTGTTTCCACTGATTGGCTGAGCCAGATCACAACATGTCCAAGCGCAGTGTCAGAATTATGGTTTCTGCGTCCCACTGCTTGGCAAAAAACAAGAAGACTCAACAAAGGATACATTCGCTAGAAGCTGACTGATTGATGTAAGATCACAATTAATGTGATCGCGTTGCATTTGGCTTCAATGACTCTGACTTAATGCTATCAGATCATATACATTCAAATGTATATGCAACATTTGTTCGGTTTGTGTGCAGATAAGGCCACATAGTGTTTCATGAGATTAACTCATCTTCTGATATAGACAATTATACTAGTTTATTGAGTGGTTCAAATGAGAAATAGGCAATGCTTACTTTTCAAACTGCTAAAAGTGAATTTTGGAGAGTGCCAGACTTTTCTTAAGTTAATAAATGATAGGGTTTCATGGTGTTATAGAGGAGCACAAACCTATACCATCATACTATATGAAGCTGCTGCTTTCTTTTAACCAGTAAACTCAAAACGCATACGCCTTACAACACTTCTCTTACAGGTTTTATCAGATGAATCAGATTTTCATTCTTGCTCTAGATAGATTGTGTTTTATGTTTGCTTCATGTACTTTTTGACAGCATTTCATCCCTGTATTTATATTATACTACCCGTAGACCATCCATCACCAGATGTGTTTTGCCACATGAGATAATAAAGACCTTTCACAAATAAAATCATCTGGAATTTGATAAATAGAGATCGATAAAGCGGATAGGTTGTGTACACACAATGTCGGACTACAGTATGAAACCTAGTGGAGTCCAATGTGAGCCTTAAAGCACAGTCACTGATGCTTAAGCCTCTTACACACCAAACTGACACCAAAGAACACGTCCCGACGGAACGTCGCCTCACGTCTCCTTCGTCTTGGCCATGTTTCGCACTGGAACACACCGCAAAGACTTCAGCCGACGGCCAAGTTGCACGTACGAACTGCGCATGCGTGGCAATAACTCCTTACCTGCAGGCGGCGGGTAGTGTGTATTCGTCATTCAAAAGAGGCAACAACCGGAAGACAGACTGCGTGATACACTGAGAGAAGAAGAACAGACTGCGTGATATAAACAAAAAACAAATAGCGTGTGCGTTCCATTTTCACTCTACAACGAGAAGCTCATGGGGCTTTCCCGAACCTGTGTCGAGAGCTGGAGTTAAATGAAATCTCAGATGTGCCTTCTTAATAGTTTGTTTGGGCCCCTCACTTCCGTTTAGCTTCCTATGCACTGATTCGCTAACCTGAACAGCCAATCAGAGTGATTTATTTGGCCGACGGCCTTTGGCCGACGGCCTTTGGCCGACGGCCTTTGGCCGACAGCGGCGGAAGGTGTCGGCACGGCCGAAAAGACACGACGGTGCAGTACACACCAATCTGAGTAGGGCGACACAACGCTCATCGATGGCCCGACATCTATCGACGCCGAAAATCGGCTCAGTGTGTAAGGACCTTTAGACCCTATAATATGATATTGCCTCCTTCCCTGTAGAGCTTCCTTTTATATTATTATTATTATTTATTACCTTATTTGAGGAGAGGAGAGGCTAGGAGAGATGAGGAGAGGCAAGGAGAGGAGAGGAGAGGAGAAGGCTGACAGTTTATTCATCTGTGACTGATATGCAGTGTATTATGACCAATATATGAACTCTGGTTACTATGCAGCCACTCATGAACCAGTAATCATAGCTGTGCGTCCCTGATAGCAAACACAGAAATTACAATGAGTAGTTTTTCATTCTGTTTAACTAAGGCACATTTAACTCGTAGGCAGCAAATAACTAATATTTGGCAGAAATATGAACCAGACTCCTTGTGGTAAACCAGGGTCTGTGGACCCTTGCAGTCGTTTCCCTGGGCAACCAGTCATATACCCTGTGGGAGGATTTAATGTGAAATTCGCCGCCTTGGGCAACCATGCTGACTCGGAGCACGAGCTGGAGGCAGGGAAGCATATTTCAATCTGTAACCCGTAGCAACACTGACCATATTATCCTGTTCGGTCTGTGTGCACACACAAAACAAAACCTACCCCGAGAGGAGAGCCTGTAATAACCTGGCAGAAACTCTCCATCCTATTTCTTTCCATCACTTTTAGTGTTCTCTGTTTCTGCTGTAGTGTCTGTTATGTATCTCCTACTTCTTTTGAGTCAGTCAATGTACTGTAGCAAGATAAAACATGTCTGTTGCTGGACTTCTTTGAAATCTGTTTATCATCATGATGTTGCATAAATGCTATGTTTCTGATAGCTGATGTAGACTGGAATAAAAAATGGATGATTAGACGAAATGTCCTCCAAGTAAAATCTTGAGGATCCGCATGATGTAATTCTAAGGATGACAAAACATATTCATAATACCATCACATTATTAAGTGTTCATATTTAATTTCCCTCATTTTCTCCACATCAACTATCCCTAGCCCTTCAACTTTGACACACTTCTCACTGCGGCTTTAACCTATCACTGGCTTTAACTTGTAGGGTATCACCGTGTTGAACTTAAGACTACCTATCATTCACTGATCTGACACACTTTAATAGGCATTACACTGTCTTAGAGCTCACCCCTATCCAATTAAGCTGTCAACCTATTTCAATAAGCTTCTGAAGAGTGATGAGTGTAGTGCGGAAAGAATAGGAACAGAAAAGATTTATGTTGGGGAGTACGAACAACAGAGAGTGATTGTCATCGCTTTAGACAAAAGCCCATTCTGCTGAGTGCGGGCTCGTTGAAGATGCGCTCTCCGAAAACAAGTTATGAGAGAGAAGACATTCAATTGTCATGCCAGACAACACGGCAGTGTGGGAAACGGGAGGGTGCCCACAGACGGAGCTGCTTGTGGTTAAAAGCATCTACAGTACTATGCATGAGGAACAGTGGAGCAAAGAGGGCACGCACCACAATGCAGGGTGGTAGTGTGTAGGTGGAGAAGAATGGCACAGACGGAAACACAGATGCGTTTCACACACACACAGAGCACTGGACAAGAAAAACAACAGTACAGTTCCTTATATCAAATAATTTGTGGATAATTATAATTTGATAACCATACATTGTAAAGGAAGTGAGATTGAGGCAGTGATTAGGATAAGAAAAAAACACAAGTGGAAAGACAGTGGCAGGTCTTAACAGAGATGAATGGTAAAGTACAGAAGAAATAGAAAAGTTTTGGTGTGAGACAACAAGCGAGGACACTGGCGGAAGTAATGAGGTGAGACAGAAGGCGACCTTAATCAGATATTTGCCAGAAAGAAAGAATGCGGAAATGCGCACACACACATACTGTACCAATTACACACAAACACAAAATATACCCAGAAATCTGGCATCTGTGTGTTTACACAGCACTACCCTCCGTTTCATTACAGGCCCATTTCCTCCACCTAATACCCGGACAGGAGCTTGCGATAAGGAAAGTACACACTCTCCTCTGGACACAACATCTCATTTGAGCAGAGGAAATTGGAAAGAAGAGGAGAAAGGAGGAGAGTGCGGCGAGGTGAGAAGGACAGCAGATGAGGGGTAGAAAGACTGGATGGAGGAGAGGAGGACAGTGGCCTAGAATAAATGTTTGCCTGGGCAGAGATAAGCCCGGTCCACCTCGGGGAAAGGCAAAGGTGTGGGTTTGAGATTGGGGGATGAGAGGAGGCAGGATGGAGAGTTGTGTAAAGGAGGAGAAAGAGAAATGGGGAGCGGGAGAGCAAGCGGAGAGAGAGACAGAGGTAAAAAATACATGCTGAGGGATGCAAAAGTGCAGTATTTTAGATTTCCTCTACTTCCTTTTTTGATATTTATAGGCAGCAGGATATAAAATGTGGCATCCGGAGGCAAAAAAAAAAGGTTTGATGGAGTAGGCAATCACATATGGGTGAGAGAAAAACAGAAGAGACATAGATGGAAAGGGATGCAACACCAACTGCAAAGCAAATACTTAAGGCAGAACTCGGGTCAAAGGAAAAACAAGCAAGCAGCAGTGACGCTCATGATGCTCATCGCTCAAGACAGCAAGCCAGTAGCTCTCACACTTCTGCCTGTACCGAGGGTCACAAGAAAACACTGGAGAGGGGGTGACAATAT